>NC_059431.1:5767523-5865023 GCF_021028975.2 Sphaerodactylus townsendi | reverse complement strand
GGCCACTAACCTGGATAAAGGGGCTTGGACAGATTTATGGAGAAGTCGATTTATGGCTACCAATCTTGATCCTCTTTGATCTGAGATTGCAAATGCCTTAACAGACCAGGTGCTCGGGAGCAACAGCCGCAGAAGGCCATTGCTTTCACATCCTGCAGGTGAGCTCCCAAAGGCACCTGGTGGGCCACTGCAAGTAGCAGAGAGCTGGACTAGATGGACTCTGGTCTGATCCAGCTGGCTTGTTCTTATGTTCTTATGTTCTCTTAAGGCATTTGCAATCTCAGATCAAGGAGGATCAAGATCGGTAGCCACAGATCGACTTCTCCTCCATAAATCTGTCCAAGCCCCTTTTAAAGCTATCCAGGTTAGTGGCCATCACCACCTCCTGTGGCAGCATATTTAAGCTAGCCTGGAACAAACTCCACAAGGATATCTCCAGGCTGGGAAACTGGACAAAACGTAACAGCAGCAATACGAAAAGGGAGAAGTGCACAATGGATTAAAAAAAATCCAAATGCCACATACAGACTGGTGGGGTCTGAACTTTTGGTGACTAACCAGCGAAAAGATCTTGAGATTGTGATGGATCACTCAATGGAAATGTCAGCTCTGTAGCAGCGAAACAGCCCAATTCCACGCTAGTTGTTATGACGGAAAAGGAAAGATGGAATGATTGCAAATGAGGTCGCCAGTATCGCAGCGTCTTTCCTGAAATTTATGTTGTTTTGGACACTTTTGAATCATTGGGTCCAGTTTTGCTCAAGAAAAAAGTTCTAGGCCTGGAAAGGGTGCAGTAAAAGGGCAACTGGAATGATCCAGGGATTGAAAAACATTTCATATCAGGTTAAAACTAAAACATTTTGGGAGCAGAAGTTAAATTAGCATTGTTCTGCCCCCCCAAGTGAATCTACTTTTGGTGCCCTGTACTTGGCTAGGACAGAGTGGGGGAGACACAAGTCAGGTTCAACAGTTCAACAATAGGTTTATTACTGGAGAGAATCAAGACCCTAACTCCTCCCTTGGGTCTATCTAAATCAGAGTACTTGATTGTCTTGAGCAGGTTTGAACCTGCAGACTGTGTCTTCTCTTGACTGCTTTCAAGAAAGTCCACTGTGTCTTGCTTCCTTTCAGTTCTTTCAGTCTTTGTCTAGTTCTAACTGCTGTTAAACTTAACTTGTGCTCTATGGACCACCATATACTCATAAGAACGTCACGAATATACCAGTCTCCAGCTACCCTTGGCACCTCACTCTGACTGACTGGCCAGAACTGAAACAGGGGATTGCTGGGTAAAGAAAGGAAACTGCCTATTGGAAAATGTCTTAAAGGGACAGGGGCTAACTAAAATACCCCCCTTAGAAGATTTAACAATGAACTACAACCATGCTAACTATGGGGAAACTAAAGCTTAATGGGGAAATAACAAAAGCCTCTGTGGGGGCATGAGAAGCATGTTTCCATAGGTTAAAATAGTTCCAAATGTCTAAGAGCATTAAAATTTTTGGCCCTTTCCCCACTTACCTTTGCTGCCCTTTGCTGCGCGCTACTCTCAGTGCGCAGCATCTCTGGCGCGCGCCCGGGCATCCCCACGACCCCGCAGAGTGAGGGGTCATCAAAAGGCACCATTTCGAGGAGCGCCAGGGATGCCGCGCGCTGAGGGGGCATGAGAGTAGCAGCGTCGGGGCAGCTGCATTGTCGCCGCCCCTGTAATGGGGAGTGCCCCGGGACCCCGCACTACTTGAGGAGAGTAGCGCGGGGCTTAAGGTAAGTGGGGAAAGGGCCTTTATTTTAAGTGTAGCTTTTGTCCAAACTATCATTCTGTTCATTATTAAACATAATAGCTTCATAAAACAGTATTCGTAGTGCATTGAATACTTGCCTCATCCCCCTCTGCCCCTTAGAACTCTTCCTTTTGTTTTTCTAGCGCCTGCCATTTTGTGTCTGCTTCGGAAGGCTCCATGTTGCTGCCGCTGCCGCCATTTGCAAAATGTTCCCAGTAGCCTCCTCAGCTTGCAGCTCATCCGATGGACATATCAGTGTAAAAAGCTGATGAATAAAGTTTGTTTTCCTGGGCAATCCCGTGCATGTGCCTCCCCGCCCCCATTTTTGTTTTGTTTTGAATGAGATCTTCCTCGCTTCAAAGACACCACATGACACTAAAGACACCATACAATTTTATTTATTTATTTATTTATTTATTTATTTATTTATTTATTTATTTATTTATTTATTTATTAAACTTATATACCGCCCTCCCCCGAAGGGCTCAGGGCGGTCCACAACAAGTAAACAAAACAAATAAGCAAATAAATAGACAACACCGTACATTTAGTACTGGTCCACATTAAAATACAGCGCTCAATCATAATATACCATTTCAAGGCAACAGATGGCGTCCAACAGCTAAAACTCCTCTAGAGGGGGGACAGCAGGGCCCCAGCTGTTGAAAGAGGGGGGGCATCAGCGGCTGGCCTCCCCAAAAGCCCGGCGGAACAGCTCAGTCTTACAGGCCCTGTGGAACTCATTAAGGTCCCGCAGGGCCCGGACAGCTGGAGGGAGAGCATTCCACCAGGCAGGGGCCAGGGCCGTAAAAGCCCTGGCCCAAGTGGAAGCCAACCGCATCATGGAGGGGCTGGGGACCACCAGCAAATTGGCCTCTGCCAAACGCAGAGGCCAAGTTGGGACATATGGGGCCAGACGGTCCCGTGGGTACGAGGGTCCCAGACCACGTAAGGTCTTAAAGGTTAACACCAATACCTTAAAAACGAGTTGGAACTCAACCGGAAGCCAGTGCAGGTGGTGCAGCACAGGTAAGATGTGATCTCTGATGGCACCTCCTGTGAGCAAGCAGGCCGCCGCATGCCGGACCAGTTTCAATTTCCGAATCAGATGCAAGGGAAGGCCCGCATAGAGCGAGTTGCAATAGTCTAATCTGGAGGGCTGGTTAGAGGGCTGGTCTACCTCCCATTAAGCAGCAACGGGTAGACCTGTCCTCCATCTACCCATTACTTTCAATCGCAGGTAGACAAGCCCTCTGTGGAGGATAGGTCTACTCACGATTGAAAGGGCTGGGTAGACTTGTCTTCCACAGAAGCAACACTGGGCTACACTGGGATTTCTACCTTGGTCTCTTTGGCCTGAATCCAACACCCTCCCTACTATATACAACCTTCAACATCTTCATCCCCTTCCCACAGTTGTTGCAATCAGCAACCAGTTCCAATATCCTTGGTAGAACCGGGTCAGCTGATTCCAGAAACTTCCACTTATTTGAGAGCCCTACGGGGATGGGGCGGTATAATAAATCGAAAAAAATAAATAAATAATAAATAAAATTTGCATGGTAAATTTGCACCATCTTATTTTTTTAAAAAAAATTATTGTATCTTTTGAATATTACATTTTATATTGATGCTTTTCTTCATTTGTTTTCAAACAATACATTTTCCCCTTTTTTCCCCTCCCCCTTATATTTTTCATAGTTTTGTCAAACAAACAGCAGTAAGTTCATTCTTTGTAGTCTTTTCTCCCATGTCTCCTCATTGACTCCAGCTTCTTTCATCCAGCCCTCGTATATGGTCCATATCTTCAAGATTTCGCTCTGTTTATCTCTTGCCACAGTTGATTCTTTGTCATTATGTCGAAAATGTCCAGTGTAACACTTGTTCCCAGATGTATTCCAATCATTTCTGGATTGTCCATTTTTTCTTTTCTTTCCAGCCTAAAGCTATTGTTGCATGTGCTGCTTTGATCATTATTTTATACATATAGCTATATTTTTATCTACCCTTCTATCCTCCATTACACCCATGAACATTAAATCATTATTTATCCCAATATTAATCTTCACCAGTTTCTCGATATATAACATCACAGTTGTCCAAAACCTACACATTCTACACCAGGGGTGTAATGAGGCAGCCCTGGGCAAACTGTAGCCCTGGGCAAAACCTGAGTTGGATGCCCCCCCCCATTGGGTGCCCCCCTCATTGGATGCCCCCCCATTGGGTGCCCCACCCCATTGGGTGGCCATGACCATTTTTTTTGCACCAGGATATTGGTGCCTACAGGGGGTGAAGTTTTTAGACATATCAGCACCAAAATTTCAGCATATCATCAGGAGACTGTCCTTATGCTACTCCCCAAGTTTGGTGAGGTTTGGTTCAAGGAGTCCAAAATTATGGACTCCCAAAGGGGGTGACCCAGCCCACATTGTTTCCAATGGGAGCTAATAGGAGATGGGGGCTACAGTTTTGAGGGTCCATAACTTTGGCCCCTCTGAACCAAAATGCACCAAACCTGGGGGTATCATCAGCAGTCTCCTGATGAGACCCTGAAAGTTTTGAGACTGTGCCTTCAGAAATGCCCCCCCCCCCGCCTGCAACCCTCATTGACAACAATGCAGAAAACTCAATGCAGAACAAAGATTCTTGGGCAAATTTCGGGATGTTCTTGCAGGGAGGGCATTCTTGGGCATATCAGCACCAACACTTCAAGGTATCATCTGGAGACTGTCATGATGGCACCCTCAAGATTTGGTGCAGTTTGGTTCAGGGGGTCCAAAGTTATGGACCCTCAAAAGGGTAGCCCCCATCTCCTTAGCAAAGAATGTGGGATGGGTTACCTCCTTTGAGGGTCCATAACTTTGGACCCCCTAAACCAAACTGCACCAAACTTTGGAATTTAAAATTCAAGGAACAGTTTCCCAACTGATGAAACCCCTGGACAATTTCTGGGTGCTGTACTAGCCTAAAAACTGCGCCCTCTGCAGGCCAAAAATGGAAAACCACTAAAAATACCCAAAAACGAACCCAGCATTTTGATGCCCCCCACAAGGTCATGCCCTGGGCAGCTGCCCACCTTGCCCAATGGGCATTACGCCAGTGTTCTACACATTCCGTCCACATATGGCTATAATATCCCTCCTGATCTCAAGAATGCCAGCATTTAGGGCTGAGGCCTTTAATCATATATGCTAGTTGTTTTGGTGTCCTATACCATATCAATATCACTTTTCTTTCCAATTCCATGTATTTCTCAATCTTTATATTTTTCCAGCTGTCAATTAGATTTTTCAGTTTTCCTAGTGTCTAGAGAACCTTCCTTCTCCCATTTTTGTTTCAATGTTCTTATCATAAAATCTTTGTCACCAACCATATACTTAAATTGGCACCATCTGTTCCATCGGCTGGATTCCGTTCTCCCTTCCTCTGTCTTGGGTGAAGTCTGGAGGAAACTGTTGAAGTCCTTGGGAGAAGAGTTGAGGTTAAACCAATAGGAACATCGAGGGGTATGTGAGAGGGGAACATCATAAATTCCACTAGCGCAGCGATCATTTTCCAATTGCCTCTCCCCTGCGTTATTTATGGGGATTTCAGTGTGACCAAAGCAGACGTTGAGTATAGCTTCTGGGAGAACGTGGCTGTGGGCTTTGACGCCCGCTGCTTAAAAATACAGAGGGCCGTTACAAATCCACCGGCACGTCTGCCAGCAGCTTGCTGAGCCATTATCGAGGCCTGTTCCATCCATTCTTAATAGAGAATTCGGTGACCTTTTCGACTGACAGATCGGCACACGAAAAAATAAAGAAGGAAAAGTTTGGGGGGGAAGACCCATTATCGTTCCACAACTCATGATCTATTAGGCAAGATGAGGGGGGAGGGGAGAGGGGGGGAGAAAGGAAGGAGAGGAAGTTTCAAGGCATTTGCAATATGATGGATGGAAATCTAAGAGTAATTGAAAAAAATGGCAAGTGCCGAAATGCCGGCAGAAGAAAGTGACAGAGGGGGGAAAAAAATGAAGCGAGCAAGACGCAGTGGTCTCCGGAAAAGGGGGAAGTTGCCGAATGTTACGTTGGAGTTGAATTATGAGCTGCACCGGCCTCCCCTTTCCCTTCCGTGGAGTTATTGCACTGATAAACAGCGAACTTTAAAATTAAATATTGGTAAATCTAATTGTCTCCTCTGAAGTGGAACCTAGAATTACTGTATCTTGGAGCTGAAAAACAGGTTTGTTTGTTTTTTAAAAAAAGCGAGAAACCAAACCAACAAAAACGATCCTTGGGTCTACAAGCACAAACACGTGGTGTTGTGTAATCGTGGGTTGATAGGCTCTGTCCGGGTACATGGATGTTTCTATTTCACCACTACTTAACGTGAAATATTGAAGAGAGCTACCAGATTGGAATAGGTACGCCCACACCCTGAAATTTTCAACGCTGGTTGAACATAGTGCTTGTAATGACTTCGGGTAATGTTTAATAGGAGGGGGGTCAGCTGAAACACCACAAACGCATTCGCCATGAGTGCAGGGAATGCTCTACAGTTGCCATAGCAACTGGGTAAATGCGTCCTGTTTAGGTACATGACACAGAGAGGTCATGAGGCCTGTGTCACAACGCAAACAAGACAATATAAAAGGATAACCATCCTGCAAGGACGTCAGAATATATATTTGCAGCATCCATCTGGGTATAGATATTGTCTAGATGGGCATCAGATTATTTTGCTGCAAAGGAACTAGATTCCACTCTTCCCTAGGTCCTGTGCTTGACCAAGGCTTATTGACATTACAATTTAGGGATCAATGAGGACTAGCAGGCTGTTGACTTGCCCCAGGACAGGGCACAGGAAAGCCTCCAACAGACATGTTGTCTAACTGTTGGACCAACAGCTTGGTTAACAACAGGCCATTTGATCATCATGTGCTGGTAGAGTTGCCATAGCATTGTTAAATGGATTTCTCCTCATTCCTTTTAAATGCATCCAACAGTTTTTTCTTTTGTAGGAATTCAGAGCCTGTTTCTAATCAGCTCCATCCTGGCAAAGTGAAGGTCACAGAGAGGAAAGGCCCAGATATTTTTGTTGCTAATTTTCAAATGGATTCTAGGCCAGCAAATATTCTTTTGTTAGTTAAATTCCCTGTTCATTCCCTGAGAGTTTGGGTAACCTGTGTCAAGACATCTTATAGTATAGTTCTCTCTGGCTTGAATTCTTCCCTTTTCCTCCTTATTCCTAGTTGTGATTGATTGGTACCAAGGAAGATCTGTCAGTAATAGAAAGAAAGAAAGAAAGAAAGAAAGAAAGAAAGAAAGAAAGAAAGAAAGAAAGAAAGAAAGAAAGAAAGAAAGAAAGAAAGAAAGAAAGAAAGAATCTGGAGAACCAGATTTGGTTCCTTCTCCACATGAGAGGTGGACTTTAAGCTGGAGAACTGGGTTTGATTCCCCATTCCTCCCGTGAAGCCTGCTGGTTAACCTAGGGCAGTGGTGGCGAACCTTTGGCACTCCAGATGTTATGGACTACAATTCCCATCAGAATTGGCCATGCTGGCAGGGGCTGATGGGAATTGTAGTTAATAACATCTGGAGTGCCAAAGGTTCACCACCATGGACCTAGGGCTAGTCACAGTTCTCTGAGAACTCTCTCAGCCCCACCTGCCTCTTAAGATGTCTGTTACGGGGAGAGGTAGGGAAGGTGATTGTAAGTCACTTTTAGTCTCCTTAAAGGCAGTGGGTATATGTGTATATGTGTGTGTGTGTACACACACAGTGGCTTAGCCCTGCTGCAGGATGCAGGATCAATAATTGCTGTTCTTGTTTCATTTATATGAACAGTTATGTCTGGCTAGAACCTTATTTGCTTTCTTGCATTGTTGCTCAACAGTGCCTTTTCTTTCCTTTCTTCTTTTTTTCCAAAATGGCCACCGCCCCTATGCATTAAGGCCACACAATAAATTTAACCTGGGATTCCAAAGTGTTTCTGATATTCACAGTAAATTTAAGTAGGTGGAGGGGGGAGCCCAGGGGAAAACCTGTTACTTTATGTCCTTCCCGAAGCATAAAATTCAGCAAAAATTCAATAGCACTGTCAAACGCCAAATAGGCAGGTCGATATGTTAAACAGGAAGTAGTGACATCGCTAGAGAGAAAGAGAGAGAGAGAGAGAAAATAAACAGGGCTAAGCTTCCTGGAGTCTGAGAAATAAACCTTAAGGATTTCCCACTTCTACTATGATCCACCTCACCTGTAGTAAATGATACACGTGGCAATGTTTTATGGAGGGTTAATGAGCATTACATAATCCCGTGTGGACGAGAAAAAGAAATAACATAAGTAGAGCGTCTGTTGTGGGTTTTCCAGACCATGTGACCAGAGGTGGGATCCAGCAGGTTCTCACAGGTTCCTGAGAGTAGGTTACTAATTATTTGTGTGTGCCGAGAGGGGGTTACTAATTGGTGATTTTGCCACATGATTTTTGCCTTACTTACGCCCCTCCTCTCAGCAGTAGCGCACAGAACTTGAAGCAGTCTAGCAGGAGGTGCACCAGCGTGCGTGGCAGCCTGCGCCTGCGTGCATTCGTTTCCCGCCCAAGGACCGGTGCAGCAGCTGCATCCTTGCCACAGCCCCGCCCAGGAATGCCCCACCCCCAGAATGCCTGGCCACACCCCCATCGTGCCCCGCCCAGCCCCATTGGCGCTACGCCACAGTTTGAATCCCACCACCATGGGAACCTGTTACTAAAATTTTTGGATCCCACCACTGAGTATGTCCAGTGGTGGGATTCAGCAGGTTCGCACCACTTCGGCAGAACCGGTTGTTAAAATGATGCTTGTAAACAACCAGTTGTTAAATTATTTGAATCCCACCGCCGGAACCGGTTGTTAAATTATTTGAATCCCACCACTGGGTCTGTCCCTTGTCAACAGAAGAGGCTTGTCAGTCATAAGGACCGGCGCAGTGGCTGTGTTCTTGCCACAGCCCCGCCCAGGAATGCTCCGCCCCCGGAATACCCAGCCACGCCCCTGTCATGCCCCACCCAGCCCCATTGGCATTACGCCACAGTTTGAATCCCACCACCATGGGAACCTGTTACTAAAATTTTGGGATCCCACCACTGTGTGTGACCATGGTCTTGTAGCTTTTGCTCCTAAAGTTCTCCCCACATCTATGGCCGGCATCTTCAGAGGTAGGTCACGGCAAGACGTGTTTCTCTCCATGCCTCCAGATTAGAGAGCTGGACCAAAACACAGAAAATGAATTTCAGCAGAGATAAATGTAAGATACTACACTTAGGCAGAAAAAAATGAAATGCACAGATATAGGATGGGTGACACCTGGCCTGACAACGCTACATGCGAACGGGATCTGGGAGTCTTAGTGGATCACAATGAACATGAGTCAGCAGTGTGATGCGACGTCCAAGAAACCCAATGCGATTCTGGGCTATATCAATAGGAGTATATTGTCTAGATAGAAGGATGTAATTGTACTTCTCTATTCTGCATTGGTTAGGCCTCAGCTGGAATATTGTGTACACTTCAGGGCACCGCAAATCAAGAAGGATATTGACAAGCTGGAACGGGTCCAGAGGAGGGCAACCAAAATCGTGAAAGGTCTGGAATCCATGCCCCGCGAGGAGAGACTTGGGGAGCTGGGTATGTTTGGTGAAGAGAAGGTTAAGAGGTGATATGATAGCCCTGTATACCCCACCTTTCTCTTCTGTAAGGAGATTCAAGGTGGCTTACTTTACAAGCTCCTTTCCCTTCCTCTCTCCACAACAGACAGGTACCCTGTTTCCCTGAATATAAGACATCCCCTGAAAATAAGACGAAGTAAAAGTTTTGCTGAAGTGCGAAATATAAGGCATCCCCTGAAAGTAAGATGTAGCAAAGTTTTTGTTTGGAAGCATGCCTGACAAACAGAACACAGAAAAATAAGACATCCCCTGAAAATAAGACATAGAACATCTTTGGGAGCAAAAATTAATATAAGACACTTTCGTGGAAACACGGTAGGTAGGGCTGAGAGAGTTCCAAAGAACTAGCTCAAGGTCACCCAGCAGGAATGTAGGGATGTAGAAACACATCTGGTTCACCAGATAAGCCTCTGCCACTCAGGTGGAGGAGTGGAGAATCAAGCCCAGTTCTCCAGATTAGAATCCACCACAGCTAACCACTCTGCCAGGTTGGCTTTCTAGAGGAATTTGCTGACCGTGTTCCTTTCCTGACCATGTTTCTGAGAGTGACCGATGAGAAAGATGTTCTATGCTCGGCGCATCTGCCAGTTCCTGGCTTCCAGCCAGCTGTACAGTGTAGCACAAACTCACAAAGCAACTGTGAGAGGAGGAACACACTCTGTTACTTTAGCTGATTAGAGGATGTCTCGTGAACGCCATCCCAGGGCACGCTGTTGAACAGATTCATCTCTTTCATATTCAGTTGTAAATTAATGCTGTTGTGCTGAGGGACGGACACGACTGTCGTGTTGCAGACTGTATTTGTGGGAAACAGCCATTAGAGAACATCTCCACCGTTCATTCATTCGTTTGTTTGTTTGTTTGTTCGTTCATTCATTCATAAATTCATTCAGTCTATGCCGCACCTTTCCCCCAGTGGAAAAGCAAAGGGGATTAGGTTGCTCTCCTCTCCACCATTTTATCCTCACCAAGGTCATTTCTGCACGATCCAGACATCTGGGTTGAGCAAGGGAAATATCCCAGTTTGGCCAAGAAGTTTGCACAGTTCCCGGTCCTAAAGCAGGTTTGTCCCAGGATATTTCTCTCTTCCCAAGATTTTCAAAAATCACCAAACTGGCGATTCTTTTCCTCCCACGTTGAACCTGCCACTGTGCAAACATCAGGGGAGCCGAACCAGTCTATTTCCCCTGCTCAGTCGCCTGATCTCCCTGACCCGCCGCTCGCCTCCTCTGATCTCCCCACCTGACGTCATGTTAGTTTTCAAGTCTGTTGAGCCACTGACCATTTCAGCCCGCCCGTCCTGAAACAGGCTCCTAGGCTTCGCCAGGCCCAGCGGATGACCCCCTACCCCTCCCAGGTGGACCTGGACACTGTGATCCATGCGACGGTCACCTCGAGGTTGGACTACTGTAACTTGCTCTACACGGGCCTTCCCTTGAGACTGACTCAGAAATTGAAGCTGGTCCAGAATGCAGCGGCTCGGCTTCTGACAGGGGTACTTATTTTGTCATCCCTGGCAGTGCCCCATATCAGTTTCATCTAGGGCTCTGCCAGCCCCTCCCGGCCTTCAGACCGGGTGCCACCAACATGGGGTTTTAGACTGTTGTTATCTGATTTGTTATGCTGCACATTGAACTTTAAATGTTTTTAGATGTGTTTCAAGTAATCTATTGGACATTACTTTGTATTGTGAACCGCCTAGAGCCGTGGTGGCGAACCTTTGGCACTCCAGATGTTATGGACTACAATTCCCATCAGCCCCTGCCAGCATGGCCAATTGGGTGTGCTGGCAGGGGTGGATGGGGATTGTAGCCCATAACATCTGGAGTGCCAAAGGTTCGCCACCACTGGCCTAGAGCCCTTCAGGGATTAGGCGGTCTATGAAATTAAACAAACAAACAAACATTCCCCAAGCACATTTTCTGCTCATGGTGTCAACCGGGTGCCGTTTTGACTGGGCTCATCCGAAGTGGAGTCCCAAAATGTCTCTGTTTGCTTTTCTGTGCATGTACTGGTTGCTCAGAGCACATAGCTAGGGAGATGTGCAATTTGTAATAAATGTTAGTGGGGATATCACAGGGGATAGGGCAGAGGTGGGATCCAGCAGGTTCTCACAGGTTCCCGAGAGTAGGTTACTAATTATTTGTGTGTGCCAAGAGCGGGTTACTAATTGGTGATTTTGCCACATGATTTTTGCCTTAGTTACGCCCCTCCTCTCAGCAATAGCACGCAGAACTTGAAACATTCTAGCAGGAGGTGCACCGGCGTGTGTGGCAGTCCACGCCTGCGTGCATTTGTTTCCCACCCAAGGACTGGCGCAGCGGCTGCGTCCTTGCCACAGCCCTGCCCAGCAATGCCCCACCCCCAGAATGCCCAGCCACAACCCCATCGTGCCCCGCCCAGCCCCATTGGCACTACACCGCAGTTTGAATCCCACCCCCATGGGAACCTGTTACTAACATTTTTGGATCCCACCACTGACACCAGCCAAGACCTTTTGGAACAAAACAAGTTCACGTGGTTTTCTTGTGATTAATAGCTTTTGTGCTCAACTGGTACTTTGTTGCATTTGAATGTCCCTTCCAGAGAGTACACTGGGACATCGGCCAAGACTTCTTTATTTCGTTTCTCTTTGAATTGGCTTAGCCAATTCCCCTCCCCCCCCCCCGATCCTGTTATGGTATTAGCAATCATGTCTGCCATTAAGGTGTTGCTATGAACTGTTTTTATTTCTTTATTTATTTTATTAAACTTTTATACCGCCCCATCCCCGAAGGGCTCTGGGCGGTGCACAACATATAAAATACAATATAAAATGATAACATATAAAAGCAGCGATAAAAATTTCCATGTCGTAGTCCAGTTTTAAAAATTCAAAAATTTGAATTTAAATTTGAGTGTGAGGTGGCGTCCAGCAACCCAATAACATAAAGTCCCTCCCTCCCCACGAAAGAGGGAGGCATGGCGAGTCTCATCAGATGGTTAATGGCCCAGGTGTTGAGGGCCGGGGGGGGGCACCATTAGCGGCTGGTTCCTCCAAAGGCCCGGCGGAACAGCTCCGTCTTACAGGCCCTGCGGAACTCCCCAAGGTCCCGCAGGGCCCGGACAGCTGGTGGGAGAGCGTTCCACCAGGCCGGGGCCAAGGCCGTAAAGGTCCTGGCCCATGTGGAGGCCAGCCGCATCACCGAGGGGCCAGGGACCGCCAGTAAGTTGGCCTCCGCCGATCGGAGAGGCCGCACAGGGACATAAGATACGATGGTCCCAGGCCGCGAATGGCCTTAAAGGTCAACACCAACACCTTGAAGATGATCTGGAACTCTACTGGAAGCCAGTGCAGCTGACGCAGTATAGGCTGGATGTGTTCCCAGGAGGCGCTGCCTGTTAGCAAGCGCGCAGCTGCATGCTGAACCGGTTTTAATCTCCGGATCGAACGCAAGGGAAGGCCCGCGTAGAGCGAGTTACAATAGTCTAATCTGGAGATGACCGTTGCATGGATCACAGAGGCTAGATCCGTTCGGGAGAGGAAGGGGGCCAGTCGCCGGGCTTGACGAAGATGGAAAAAGGCAGCCCGGGTTGTATGGGCCACCTGGGTCTCCATTGAGAGAGACAAATCCAGGTGGACCCCCAGGCTGCGAACGGAGGAAGTCGGCGCCAATGTGACCCCCTCCCACACCGGCGGCTGGAAGGTCCCTCCCCCCCTCACGGCCAAGCCAGAGGATCTCCGTCTTCGATGGATTCAGTTTTAACCTGCTCTGTCGCAACCAACCAGCAACCGCCTCCAAGCAGTGCTGTAGAGCCACAGGGGCGGCGGCTGCTCCCCCCTCCATCAACAGAATGAGCTGCGTGTCATCAGCGTACTGATGGCAAATCAGCCCAAAACTCCATACCAGCTGAGCAAGGGGTCGCATGTAGATGTTAAATAACAGCGAGGACAGCAATGCCCCCTGGGGTACACCGCATTGAAGCGGGCACTTCCGGGAGGCCTGGTCCCCACACCTCACTTGCTGATTCCGGCCCCGGAGGAACGAGGTTATCCATTGAAGGACAGTGCCCCGCACTCCGGAGACGGCCAGGCGGTGGGTCAAAAGGTCGTGATCGACCACATCAAACGCTGCGGTGAGATCTAACAACACCAGCAGCGCCGATCCGCCTTGATCAAGCTGAATACGGAGCGTATCCGTGACGGCGACGAGAACAGTCTCCGTCCCATGCCCAGCACGGAAGCCGGACTGGAAGGGGTCAAAAGCCGATGTGTCATCCAGAAAACCTTGACGCTGCTCCAACACCACTCTCTCAATTACCTTCCCCAGAAACGAAAGATTCGAAACGGGGCGGTAATTGGCCAGATCTCTCCGATCTAACAATGGTCTTTTTAAGAGTGGGTGGACCACTGCCTCCTTCAACCAATCCGGGAAGACTTCTTGCTCAAGGGAGCCGTTGATTATACTCATCAGATGGGGTCGTAGCTCCGCCCGGCAGGTTTTCACAAGCCAGGACGGGCACGGATCCAGAGGACAGGTAGTAGGTCTAACAGCAGCTAAGGCTCTGTGAACAGTGGCTTCAGAGAGCAGGGAAAACTGGGCCAAACAAGGGCCGGAAGACGGCAAGGGAGTCTCCAGTTCGCTAATTTTTGTTTTATACGTTATGGTTTCTCTTTTGTGATTCCAGGATTTTTTTTTTTATCATGACCAGAATCAAATCAGTGAAACGAAACAAATATCGCCCTCTGCTTGTTGGGCAAAATTAATTCACATTGATTCAAGAGAAGTTGGAACATGACAGTTTGAAACATTTTCTTCCTTTTTTAAAAAAAAGATCAATATTGTTCACTTTTGGATTTGTGTTAAATTTTATTTCAGTTCTAGAACAAGACCTTTGAAGGGAACTGCATGAAAATTTAACACTCACCCTCACTCATTAACAGTACTGCCTACTTTGACGTGCCATGTTTCTCCCAGGTTTCAATCACAGAACTTTCCCAGCTCTGGTGTTTGAGAGACAGATGTCAAAGATGAAGTCTAAGATCTTCTGGCATGCCATGATTCTCCTGCTATGAGAGAGCCAGCATGGTGTAGTGGTTAAGAGCAGGTAGGTTCTAATCTGGAGAATCAGGTTTGATTCCTGACTCCACCTGAGTGGCAGAGGCTTATCTGGTGAACCAGATGTGTTTCTGCATTCTGACATTCCTGCTGCATGACATTGGGCTAGTCATAGTTCTTCAGAACACTCTCAGCCCCACCTACCTCACAAGGTGTCTGTTGTGGGGAGAGGAAGGGAAAGGAGCTTGTAAAGTAAGCCACCTTGAGTGTCCTTACAGGAGAGAAAGGTGGGATATAAATCCAAATGAGAGAAAGGTGGGATATAAATCCAAACTACTATAAATCCAAACTACTCCGACTCTCTTCTTCTTCTTCTTCTTCTTCTTCTTCTTCTTCTTCTTCTTCTTCTTCTTCTTCCTCTTCCTCTTCCTCTTCCTCCTCTTCTTCTTCTGGCTTTCATAAAGCAATACTCATGATTCTCTCAGCCCCATGTACCTCACAAGGTGTCTGTTTTAGGGAGAGGAAGGAAAAGGAGCTTGTAAGCCACCTGGGGTCTCCTTATGGGAGAAAGCTCGGATATAAATCCAAACTCCTCCTCCTCCTCCTCCTCCTCCTCCTTCTTCCTGTTGTCAATAGCTCCCAGGTTTGAGTCATACTGATTTGCTAACAATCAGTGTGAAGTAGCAAAGCAAAGGGTGTTGAATCCAGTTTAAGTCATGCGGTCAGCCCAGCTAAATACAAAGCCTGGTTAACAAATAGAGGCTAAGCAGCAGCTAACGTCCCTAAGTTGCCACGCGGATGGTGATAAATGCGCAGTTTTCACACCATTTTCCAGCCTGCCCTAATGGAACGTCTGAAGAAGCAATCACTCTTGGCAGCCCCATCTCCACACGGAGGAAAGTTTCGTTCCTTGCTTGGAAACTTTTTGAGGAGTTTTTTTTACCCATCAGTGGATCCAATCGAGATAGCCCCCAGGAACCTGGCAAATGGAACTCAGTGGCTCCTGGACATTTAAAAAGATATCACTCTATGTGTCGGTTGTCAAGGAGGATACACACACACACACACACACACACACACACACACACACACACACACACACACACACACACACACACACACAGTCCTCGGTTTCTGTACCCCTTGAGTCGGCCATATTTCACAGCTGTGATGTCAACGCAGAGGTTTAATACGAACTGCAGAGGAAAAATATAGCTTTCCAGTTAAATCATGGCAGTGGAATAACTCTCCGCACCCCCACCCAATCCTCTCTCTTATTTCCGCTTGATGGAAATGACAGAACAGCCACGGATAGTACAGTTCAGCTAGCTTTAATGATTTTTTTCCCAATAAAATAAAATAAAATCCAGAGTGAGAACAAGTCCCTTAATCCATACACGCCCAATGTGTAAAAAAGAAAAAAAATGAAACTCCTTCTTGGTACATTTTACATGCTATAACAAGGCGAGGTTTCCGGGCTGTATGGCCGTGTTCCGGTAGCATTTTCTCCTGACGTTTCGCCTGCATCTGTGGCTGGCATCTTCAGAGGATCTGATGGTAGGAAAGCAAGTGGAGCATATATACCTGTGGAATGTGCAGGATGGGAGAAAGAACCATTTACCTGTTAACAAGCGTAAAGGGCGCAGTTAGCAAGCTTGATTTGCATGTGTTGGGTGGGATCCACCCATTTAGCATTTCAGTAACCATGAAGACAGTATAGTCAATTAGTAAGCCCCACCCACAATACAATATTATTAACTACATCTTTGCATAACAGCTTCCACCCAAACACTTACTGATTGGTTCCCCACCCTGGGACATGGACAATATATACCCCAAACGTTTCCTTCTCTCTGGACACAGTGGGTCGCTCCCCACTCACCATTAGCCGCGGGGTTTTCTCTTGCTCAGACGCGGGGAGCCAGGACGTTCCCCACATCCCCAGCGTCCACTGCGCGGCTGCGCAGAAATTGCCACTCTTCCTCCTCCCTGGCGCGCGTCAAATCTGCTCTTCAAAAAACAGCAACATTTTCCCAAACCCCGCGCTTGGCGTGGGGTGGTGGGGTGGTGGGGAACCCGAAGATGACGCGTTGATTCGCTGGGGCGCAGAGCTCGCCAATCAGAAAGAATCCTCCATTTTGTTTGGGAGGGCGCCACCGTCAGTGCGCAGGAATGAAGCCACATGAAGACGCTTTTGAGACGCGTGCACAACGCGACGCGGACGATATTGTTCCCTTTGTTCGCCGTTTATTGCTGCAAATTCACAGCGAATTTAGTTTCACACAGCCAGGTGCTGCAGACCAGACCAGACGAGTAGTCGGTGGCGGCGGCAAGGAGTGGTGTTCACTTTATTTTTGTGCTGACGTCAGCATGTGCAGACGCCTCAAACAAATGCTTCCAAAGCTTCCAGCTGTTTATGACGACATCCGAGCCTATCAAAACGACCTCGCCCCAGCCAGTGAAAAATGGAGGCCCGCCTCCATGACGCACACCTGTGCCAGCCAATGAAAACGCTTCATTGCCTCTATTCCCACGAAACTCCCGTTCTTGGCTGCCCGCGTTAGCTCCTTAATGGCAAATGAGTGGGGAGCAAATAGTCTCCGTGGTCATAAGCCGCGGAGGCTTTTCGGCGCGGGGACGCTGCGGAGTTGCACACGAAGAGGTAAGTGGGGAGCGACCCAGTGTGTAACAGACTTCCCTCTGTGATACACCTCTGAAGATGCCAGCCACAGATGCGGGCGAAACGTTAGGAACAAGGTCCACCAGACCACGTCAGCACAGCCCAGAAAACCCACCAGAACCAATTAGTGAGGGCATCTGCATTGTAGTAGCTTGGTCTTTTGATCCGTTTGATTGCTTACTGCCTAGAGTGGTGGGTGATGTTCTGGGTGGTGTTCGCTAGCTCTTTGACTGCTTACTGCCACCCAGAACACCACCCACCACTCTAGGCAGTAAGCAATCAAGAATGTATACTAAAGATATAAGGGTGGAACAACCTTAATATAAGGGTGGAACAACCTTAATAAATACCTGTCCAATAGTAACAGGTATTTTGCAAAGAGGGGAAGAAGAAAAAGAAGAAGAAGAAGAAGAAGAAGAAGAAGAAGAAGAAGAAGAAGAAGAAGAAGAAGAAGAAGAAGAAGAAGAAGAAGAAGAAGAAGAAGGAGAAGGAGGAGGAGGAGGAGGAGGAGGAGGAGGAGGAGGAGGAGAAGAGGAGGAGGAGGAGGAGGAGGAGGAGGAGAATTTATATCCCCCCTGCTCTTAACCACTATGCCACTGCTGCTCCCAGAAAGCAAAGAACAAATATCTTCCCTGCCAGCCTGCCATTTGGGCCTCGCTTTTTGGACTAACCATCCACACGGAAACTTAATAGGTCAGCAGGACCAATATTACACATGTCATTTCAGGTTGTACACTTTGTTCCTGAATATCATCTGAGATCAGTGCACAATTAGGTCATGTCTGACTGATGAGCTACCACATGGGTGAGCAGTGGGCTAGCATACCAAGGGAAGGGGGTTAATGTTTCGCTCTTTTTCTCTCATTCTCCACTATGGCTGAGTCCACCTGGACCTGGAGAGACCTCCGAATAAGCAAAAACAATATCATGTGGTCAGTGTAGTAGCCTGAACTCTGTGCTGCATAATGAAATGGTGAAGCATATTCAGAATGTATGGGTATACACACATGGGTATACACAGAATGGTATGGTATGGCCTGATCTCATCAGATCTTGGAACAAAGACACACGGATGGGAGACCCTCAAGGGAAACTCTGCAGAAGAAGAACAACGCAAACCACCTCTGTTTCTCACTTGCCTTGAAAGCTACTTGCTGAGGTTACCATAAGTCAGTTCTGTCTTAATAGTGTAACCCCCATGCTCAGAATGGGTTGACCCAGAAAGGGGTGGAGACTCAAAGCAGCAAGAGGCTGCAGAGCTCATGTGGTTTGGAGGAGACAAGGCTACCAGACTCGGACCTTGATTTGTATAAGCCCTTAACACCTTTTTCAGGGTTTTTTTATGTTTGTAATGGGTGAGAGTTCTCCTGGAAACCTTCCTCATGTTGAATCCTGTTCACCAAGCCCTTGGAGTCTTCAGGAGCCAACCCACTTGCAAAGAAGAATTGGACTTGGCAATATCAGAAGACTGTAACTAGAAGGACTTGAAGTGAAACCTGAACAGGACTTTGAAGTGTGATGTAAATGTTGATGTTTGATGGTATCTGTTAAGAAAGTAAACCATTTTGTTTTTAAAATTTGTTGTTGCAAACTCATTTCAAGTTCTGCCCCACAGAACCCACTGAGAGAGGTTACAATAGCACATGTGAACTTACCAATATGAGGAAACTCTGGGAGCATTTAAGGTGACAGATAGAAGGAGATGAAGTTTTCTTGTGGCAGCCAAGAAAGCCCATGTGATTCTGGGCTGTATCAATAGGACGACAGCGTCTAGATAGAGGAATGTAATTGTACCTCTCTATTTTGCATTGGTTAGACCTCACCTGGAATATTGCCTACAGTGCTTGCACCACAATTCTAGAAGGATATTGACAAGCTGGAACGGGTCCAGAGGAGGGCAACCAAAAGGGTCAAAGGTCTGGAATCCATGCCCTACAAGGAGAAACTTGGGGAGCTGGGAATGTTTAGTTTGGAGAAGAGAAGGTTGACATGATAGCCCTGTTTAGATATTTGGAGGGATGTTGTGTTGGTGAGGGAGCAAGCTTGTTTTCTGCTGCTTCAGAGACTAGGACCAGGAGTAATGGGTTCAAGGTGCAGGAAGAGATTCCACCTAAACATCAGGAAAAACCTCCTCACAGTAAGGGCTGTTCAACAGTGGAATGCACTACCTCGGTGTATGGTAGAATCTCCTTCTTTGGAGGTTTTTAAAGAGAGGCTGGGTAGCCATCTGTCAGGAGTGCTTTGATTGTGCGTTCCTGCATGGCAGGGGTTGAACTTGATGGCCCTTGGGGTCTCTTCCAACTCTATGATTCTACGATTCTATGAATTTGAGCATGTACCTAATGAAAATCCCAAGTGTTGGGCAAAAGTCCTATTTATCTCTTTATTTTAGTTTATTTATGCATCAGGAACACTTTCATGTATATATCTAAAACATTTATTAGCCATCTTTCCTCCTAGTGGGACTCAAGGCAGCTCACAATGCAAACAAAACAGATAAAATAGTGTATAAAAATAAAGAAAATTAAAATTAAAAATCATAGTTTGGGACTGCTTTTATCAAATGCAGTCCTAAGTGAAACTATGTTCAACTTTGTAATAAAGATCAAAATGAGAGGACCAAGTGGGCCTCCCTTGGGGCTGACACTGAAAAGGCCCTGTAGTATGTGCCATCAAACAATCTTCTTCGATTGATGGGACAGTCAAGAAGGCTGTGTGATCTTAATTCCTGAGCAGTAACAAATGGGAGGAGACACTTCCTCAGATATCTTAGTCGCAAGCTATATTGGGCCTTAAGCATTAAAATCGGCACCTTGATTTTTAGAAGAGAAGAAGAAAAGTTTGGATTGATACCCTGCCTTTCTCTCCTGTAAGGAGAATCAAGGTGGCTTCCAAACACCTTCCCTTCCTCTCCCCACAACAGATATTTTGTGAAGTAGGTGGGACTGAGAGAGTTGAAAGAACTGTGATTAGTCCAAGGTCACCCAGCAAGAATGTAGGAGTGGGGAAATAAATTTGGTTCAGCAGCTAAGTGTTTGCCGCTCAGGCGGAGGAGTGGGGAATCAAACCCAGTTCCTTCCACCTGCTCTTAACCACCACGTTGGCTCCCTTCCATCTGAAGTTATGCAAACAAGACTGCTTACGTTGACAGCTGAAACAAAATAAAGTTCAGTAGATCAAAAAAAAAAATCCTCCTATGTTCATAAATCACCACTACAGAATCTAACGATTGACCAGTCTGTTGTCAATTTACCACCCAAACCCAGTTGTCAATTAACAAAGTTGTCAATTAACAAATTATTCAGAATTATGGAGCACGTTAAATTATGGAGTACGTTAAAGGAGCAGCAGTGGCGTAGGAGGTTAAGAGCTCGTGGATCTAATCTGGAGGAACCAGGTTTGATTCCCAGCTCTGCTGCTTGAGCTGTGGAGGCTTATCTGGGGAATTCAGATTAGCCTGTGCACTCCCACACACGCCAGCTGGGTGACCTTGGGCTAGTCACAGCTTCTTGGAGCTCTCTCAGCCCCACCTACCTCACAGGGTGTTTGTTGTGAGGGGGGAAGGGCAAGGAGATTGTCAGCCCCTTTGAGTCTCCTTACAGGAGAGAAAGGGGGGATATAAATCCAAACTATTCTTCTTCTTCTTCTTCTTCTTCTTCTTCTTCTTCTTCTTCTTCTTCTTCTTCTTCTTCTTCTTCTTCTTCTTCTTCTTCTTCTTCTTCTTCTTCTTCTTCTTCTTCTTCTTCTTCTTCTTCTTCTTCTTCATTTCGGCAAGGGGTGAGCTTTCCCGATATCCTAAGCCGATCATTCCACAAGGGAAGGGCTATAATTGAAAACTCCCATGTAAAGGTGGGGGCTGCTCTTACCTGCCTTCACAAAGGAAGGACTCGCGCCTAATGATCTGATGAACGCCCGCTCCAGATTTGTAAATACCTGAAGGCTGCCTTGAGATCCCTTTCTCCTGATATCAAAGATGAAACGGTGGGAATTTCCTGCCATGCAAATCAGGTGCTAAATCCCTCAGCCTCTGTCCTGCACCTGCGCTCCACTCCGAAGATATTTATTGTTTCTGATGTGCATGTTCGTGAATTATGATTATTTCTTCCTCTGCCGCACTTCAGGATTTGGCGACTCTGTCTGATCCTGCCATATTGATTCAATATTCAGGGAAACGAGAGTTATTAAGTGATAACCTGTTGGGGTCTACCTCTCTCTCTCTCTCTCTCTCTCTCTCTCTCTCTCTCTCTCTCTCTCTCTCTCTCTCCCCCTTTCCCCTCCTCGCTCTCTTCACATAAACCAGTAGAGCAAGATCAATTTACTCTCCGCTTGAATTGCTTTTTTCTTGTGGGCACCTACAGCATACATCCCAGCGCACCGCTTCCAAGAAACAAATTTATTTCCCTGAAATGATGGCCTTTATTGGCAACATCTCGTTCTTTTAATTTTACAGCTGGTTTACCAGTTATTATCTCTGTTTTCACGAAGCGTGGGGGAAAAAAACGCAAGGACGGTTTTAAATGTGCTTACGATATCGTTTGTGAATTAGCGGCTCCTTCAAATTGACAGAAGTGTGTGTGTGTGGGGGGGGGAATGCTTTGTCAGTTGTCCAAGGCAGCTTCTGACAAACCCAGCGAGATAATACGCCTGGCGTATGCTGGAGAGTTGGCGTCTCCTTGTCCCAGATTCAAGACTATGAAGTGTTCCTTCTTCTATCTGACCTCGCAGTTTGCCTCTGACAAATCGCAGGAGACGGCAGAATCTTCTGCCTCTCCATCCATAATAAGGCGCTTTTTGATGCTCTCCTTCCAGAGTCTGCCTTTCAAAGGGATGTGCATTTTAAATGACTGGAAACATCTCTTTTCTGATGTGTTCGAGGCAAGCTGGCAGCCCTCGGCACCGGTGACTAAGTCAGAAGTGACAGTCTCAGAGTCTCGGAAGCTTTCTTGAAGCTCGGCTCAAAAAAATCAACGTCTCATTACATTGCAGGCATCCATTAGGACAGAAACAAGGTTATTCTGGGATATTTTCTCGGGACTAAAGAGAACACCCCGTCTCTTTTATCAGTGACAGGGTGTCGACTCTGACAAGCGTGAGTGATAGGGTGTGCTCCATCCACACCTGTTGCTACCTGAAGGCAACCGAGTGTACGGGGGCAGGAGAATCTTCTCCGCAAATTGCCAGCGGTGGAGTCCTCGGCGGCTGGGCAGAAATAATGTGTTTTGATGAGAATTGATTGTGTCATGCGAAACCTCATTTTGGATTTTGATGACATACGATCCAAGATTATGCAGCTGATGCCTCGAGGTCAGGAGACCGTCTCTGCTCTTCGAGGGGGAAGAGGTTTGAGCGATGAACAAGAGAAAGAATGGAAGACGCAGGATGGGTTCCAGGGATGATGGGGGAGAGAGCCAGCGTGGTTCAGAGCAGGTGCACTCTAATCTGGAGAACCAGGTTTGATTTCCCTGCTCTGCCACTTGAGCTGTGGAGGCTGACCTGGTGAATTAGATTAGCTTGTGCACTCCAACACATGCCAGCTGGGTGACCTTGGGATAGTCACAGTTCTTCAGAGCTCTCTCAGCCCCACCTACCTCACAGGTTGTTTGTTATGGGGGGAGGGGAAGGGAAAGGAGATTGTAAGCCCCTTACAGAAGAGAAAGGGGGGATATAAGCCAAACTCCACCTCCTCCTCCTTCTTCTTCTCCTCCTCCTCCTCCTCCTCCTCCTCCTCCTTTTCTTCTTCTTCTTCTTCTTCTTCTTCTTCTTCTTCTTCTTCTTCTTCTTCTTCTTCTTCTTCTTCTTCTTCTTCTTCTTCTTCTTCTTCTTCTTCTTCTTCTTCTTGAGACCATCAAGGGAAATGTGCAGAAGCTCATTTATCACTTGATGAACATGACAGGGCGACCCTCTTCCAAGAGCAGCCTGGAGATCTCCCAGAATTACAACTGATCTGATCTCCCAGTGACAAAGTTCACTTCACCTAGAGAAAATGGCTGCTTACAGGGTGGACTCAATAGCATTTTGCCCCACAGAGGCTCATGTGGAAAAGTGGGGAATCATACTCTATTCTCCAGAGTCTACCTGCTCTTAACCACTACACCACTCTGTTTCTCTTAATAGACACCTCTGGATGCCTTTTGGAATATCAGTATGGTCCCCACCCAAATACCACCCTTTGAGAGCGAGTGTGGTGTAGTGGTAACAGCAGGTGGATTCTAATCTGGAGAACTGGGTTTGATGTCCCACTCCTCCACCTGAGTGGCAGAGGCTTATCTGGTGAACCAGATGTATTTCCAAACTTCTACATTCCTGCTGGGTGATCTTGGGCTAGTCACAACTCTCAGAACTCTCTCAGCCCCAACTACCTCACAAGGTGTCTGTTGTGGGGAGAGGAAGGGAAAGGAGCTTGTAAGCCCCCTTGAGTCTCCTCACAGGAGAGAAAGGTGGAGTATAAATCCAAACTACTACTACTCCCCTCCCCCCTCCTCCTCCTCCTCTTCTTTTCTTTTTCTTTCTTTCTTTCTTTCTTTCTTTCTTTCTTTCTTTCTTTCTTTCTTTCTTTCTTTCTTTCTTTCTTTCTTTCTTTCTTTCTTTCTTTCTTTCTTTCTTTCCTTTCTTTCTTTCTTTCTCTCTTCCATCACAGACCGTTGATACCCGATTCTTTTAAGCATGCAAAGACAGCCTTGTGGCTGTTGTATATTTTGATGCCCGATGACATCATCCTTCCTTTCTTTGACAAAAGGGCTCAAGGCAGGTCACGATGAGTTGTCAAACAATTAACTTGAGAAAATAGAAATAACACAGTAAAACAGCGTAGCAATGGCCCCCATGAAGGTCAATTTCTGGCGGGCACAATAATTTAATTACTCACCCCCCATCGATGGTCTTTCTAAAGAGCTTTGTATACATCCCTGAAGGCCAGTACAGAAGACGCATATTCAGGAAAGGTGCACTCCATGAAGCAGGGGTGCCATTCGAGAAATCTGAAGGCCTAACGGGCTGATTCAGTCAACGTACCAGTTGAAACAACACAACGACAACGACAACGTTAGATTGTAAGAGTTTTTGCTTGACATTCTGGGACTTCATGGAAAATGCACATATCAGGTGATAAGGCATTGCTGTGGAGACTTGCCAAGTGAGGTGAGCTCATCAGCAGTGTAAATGAGAATATGTTTAACCGTAGAGTTTGGCCCAAACTCTGAGAATATGTTTAACCATAGAGTTTGACTAGAGTGCCCCCAATGACCAGCTGATGTCACTTCTGGGTTCACAGGGGTCAGTGCATCAGGGACAATGGGCATAACGAATCAGCAAGGTCCAGACCAAAAGTTACTGTACGAGTTCTTTATTGACCTGGCATTCTGGATCGACTACAGACAGTGCGGGATCTGGAGCCCCCCCCCTCACGAGTAGCCGCTTTGACGGGCTCCCAGTTCCCGCCAAAGGACTAAGATAAACATTTAGCATTTCCCACCCGAAGAGCTGTGAGACAGTTTCACACAGACAGAAAGCAAGGTTAAGCAAGTAGATAACGAAAGTATGCTTCACATTGGGCAGCGTGCCCAGGTCGAGGAATTCCACCCAAGGCTATTCTCCCCTGCCGGCAACAGATGAAACCTTACAATGGGCAACATCTTGATTTTCTGGCTTATTTGTTTTTGCCAAAGTGGTGGGAACTCTGGTTGGTGACGGGGAACAACCAGTCACCAGTGGGAATCTGGCAAGTCTACCTGTTCAACCTCTTTGAACTATATATTTGTCAAACTCCAGATCTAATCTCCTAAATGCTCCCCCTGTCAAAGTTTATTGCAAACACAGTGACCTGGCAATCAAATCTGGAATTGCTGCTTTTGTCCAGATCAAGAACGGTCAGTGCAGTCCTACATAGAGGCACTCCAGTTGAAGCCAATTGATTTGTATAAGTTTAGACTAGAGGACCTCTGCCTAGGTCTGCTCTGTAAATCATCCCACGTACTGGATAAGAAGCAGTATCCCACCAGATCACGTCATTCAATGGACTGATTTGTATGAAGTGTAGAATCCCTTGCCATTTGTTCTATCCTTGCATAACCAATGACAAAGAATCCAGAAGCAATCACAAGCAGAGACTGCCTAGGTTCATGGGCAGACACAGTGACACCAAGTAGGAAGTCTCAACTCAAAAATATCAAACCACTTTTTTTAAAAAAAGTAACTTTTTTCAAAATAAAAACAATGACTGTTGGTTCAGTTGGGTGAAGGTATTTTGCAGAGGTAATGAAGTCTAATCATGGGAGAAAACAGTTTAATGAAGTGAAGGGACACATCTAAATTAAATGTAAGTCGAACAGTCGAACAGGTCACCAAACAGGCTATTGCCTGTGACTTATAAGCCGAATTGGAGCCCAACTAAATGGGTGGTTAAGCATGCCTGGTTGCTACACATGGGCTCCTTCAGATGTCCCCTGTGAATGGGTGTTGTGATCCCCCCCCCTCACTTGCTCATTATCATCCTTTACAGAGTCTGAAAAGAACTTTTATGACTGGCAGCTGAATGTGCCAGTGGGCACCCAGGAAAATCATGGTAATGACTCAGTAGCAGATAGCCATCCGCCCATCCCAGCAGGTTTTTGCTCACTAATCCACTATCTGCCAATGCTGACCCTTCTGAGGAGAAATGTGAAGGAGGGAATGACATCTGAACCCAGAAGTGATGGGCTATGCTATGCCCCTTGCCACCGAATCTCTGTAGCAAAGACCTAGATTCCTAGAGTGTCCTACAATATTGCCTGAAAGTAGGGTTGTCAATCAGCAGCAAGTCCAGGAGTAAGGAAATGGAGGGTGGGGATGAACCATGTCCGCTTTGTTACAATGACACTTTTGTGGAAATGGTAAAACCATAGAGTCTCCATGATTCCTAGAGCTACCCAATATCACTTCCAGGTTTCCAATAGTGGGAGGACTGGCAGCAGCGTTCAGAAATGACATTCCTTTCACATTTGGACACAACCATCTTCATCACAATTAGGAGGCCTAGGAACTCTAGCAGTAGAACACGCTGGTGGAGGAGCCAGCGCAGTGTAGTGGCTAAGAGCAGTGGACTCTTACTTGAAGAACCAGGTTTGATTCCTCACTCCTTCACATGAGCAGTGAACTCTTATCAGGTGAAGAAGAAGAAGGAGAGTTTGGATTTATATCCCCCCTTTCTCTCCTGCAGGAGACTCAAAGGGACTTACAATCTCCTTGTCCTTCCCCCCTCACAACAAACACCCTGTGAGGTAGGTGGGGCTGAGAGAGCTCCGAGAAGCTGTGACTAGCCCAAGGTCACCCAGCTGGCGTGTGTGGGAGTGTACAGGCTAATCTGAATTCCCCAGATAAGCCTCCATAGCTCAGGCGGCAGAGCTGGGAATCAAACCCGGTTCCTCCAGATTAGATACATGAGCTCTTAACCTCCTACGCCACTGCTGCTCCTGTCAATCAAACAGACAGATCTGTTTCCTCGCTCCTCCATATGAAGCCTGCTGGGTGACCTTGGGCTAGTCCAAGTTCCTCAGCCCCACCTGCCTCAACAGTTGTGTGCTGTGGGGAAGGGGATGGAAGAAGTTGTAAGCCACTTTGAGACTCCTTGCAGTATAAAAAAGTAGGGTATAAATCCGACTCTTCTTTCTTTGTATACTCAAGATCTCAGGTTCAGTGTCTAATACAGTGGTGGCGAACCTTTGGCACTCCAGATGTTATGGACTACAATTTATTTTATTTATTTATTTATTGTATTTGTATACCGCCCTCCCCGAAGGCTCAGGGCGGTTTCCAACAAAATAAAAATTTAAAACATCATATATATAAGTTAATTAAAATACATAAAATACATAAAATATTAAACTAGAGATGGCATCAGCTATTCTATTCCCCCTTTTATGAACCCACGGGAGGCCAGATGTTTGCTTTTTATCGCGGTTGATATCATCCCGGCTGGCCAAACGCCTGGCGGAACAGGTCTGTTTTACAGGCCCTGCGGAAACTTTGTAAATCCCGTAGGGCCCTGATCTCACCTGGAAGCCTGTTCCACCAGGTAGGGGCCAGAGCTGTAAAAGCCCTGGCCCTTGTAGAGGCCAGCCGGATCGCCTTGGGGCCAGGGATTACCAGTAGGTCCGCCTCTGATGAACGGAGGGGCCTAGAAGGGCGATATAGGGAGAGACGGTCCCTTAGATATGCAGGGCCAAGGCCGCGAATGGCTTTAAAGGTCAAAACCAAAACTTTAAACATGACCCAGTACTCGATCGGCAGCCAGTGTAGTTGGTATAGGACCGGAGTAATCCGGTCCCTAGCTGTTGCTCCGGAAAGGAGTCTGGCTGCCACATTCTGTACGAGTTTCAGTTTCCGGATCATGGCCAAAGGTAAGCCCGCGTAGAGCGAGTTACAGTAGTCTAATCTAGAGGTGACCGTGGCATGGATCACAGTGGCCAGATCAGAACGGGAGAGATACGGGGCCAGTTGCCGTGCCTGCCGCAGATGGTAAAAAGCTGCCTGGGCTGTCTGGGTGACCTGGACCACCAATGATAGAGATGGATCCAGAGTCACCCCCAGGCTCTTGGCGGACGAAGTTAGTTTTAACGTCTCGCCAAGAAGGGTAGGCAGGCCAAAGGCCACCGGACACTCCCCCCGGCCCAGCCACAGGACCTCCGCCAATTGGCCGTGCTGGCAGGGGCTGATGGGAACTGTAGTCCATAACATCTGGAGTGCCAAAGCTTCGCCACCACGGGTCTAATATTTCCAGATAAAAGATTTTCAAGAGCCAGTGTTAGAAGAGACCTCTCTCCGCCTTTGAAGCCCGAGAGCTCCTGTCAATCAAACAGACAGAACGAAGTTTTATGGAGAGGACATTTGACAGTTCTATCTATGGTTCATTAATACTTTACAATTCATCACTTTTAGTTACAGATATCTAGACTTGAACCTACACATCCCATGTGCTGCTACGAGGCATGAAAACACCAGCGACCATATTAGCTATATGACTAACATGGCTGGCCAGCCCTTTCCTTCCTAACTGGCCATCTTTTAATCGAGACATCAATCAGGTGTACGGGAATAAACTCTTTCTTCAGCCCACATCATTTTTCTCCGAAAAGATTTTTTCAAAAATGCAAACGTCTAGAGACAGCAAAGTTTACTCTGTGCATTTGTTTGCGTGCCAGAAACCGGGTCGAACACTCTCTGTTCCCAATAACTGTAATACAAGATAGACATCCGAGATAGATGACTGTCTTCGTATAGCTCCGCACGTAAACGCATACGTATCTTTTATTTATATTCATATATGTGTATTAGCCGGGGGTGTATATCTTGTTCTCGCGGCCTAATATCATTCCCATCCCCAAGATGGGGATTTTCGTCAGAGAGATTTATTCCGCAAATTAAATGAGCTATGGCCCCTTCCCTTTTTTTTAATGTATACTTTATTCTCACAGCCCTTGCTATTTAAATTTCTTTCTCAAGACGCGCGGTTCACTTTATTTTACTTTTACTGTGTCTGGACTATTCAAAACTGACACTGATAAAAAATAGTATCGCCACTCCTGAAATAGCGGTGCCTTTGTACGTACAGGGCTATAAATAAACCTTTGGCAGTAAAACTTTTAAACTTTAGCCTCTCTATCTCTGTCACGGTTAGAGGCCCTATCGGGCCTGTCTTTGTAGGGTTGGATTTGATAAAATGCTTATGCAGCAGTTTGCCACCTTTCGGTCCCGTACTCTGCAAGCAAGATGCCCATAATTATGATGGACAAGCCTCTTCTGTTGACAAGGGACAGACCCAGTGGTGGGATTCAAATAATTTAACAACTGGTTGTTTACAAGCATCATTTTAACAACTGGTTCTGCCGAAGTGGTGCGAACCTGCTGAATCCCACCACTGGACATACTCAGTGGTGGGATCCAAAAATTTTAGTAACAGGTTCCCATGGTGGTGGGATTCAAAATGTGGCGTAGCGCCAATGGGGCTGGGCGGGGCACGATGGGGGCGTGGCCAGGCATTCTGGGGGAGGGACATTCCTGGGCAGGGCTGTGGCAAGGACGCAGCCGCTGCGCCGGTCCTTGGGCGGGAAACGAATGCACGCAGGCGCAGGCTGCCACGCACGCCGGTGCACCTCCTGCTCGACTGCTTCAAGTTCTGCACGCTACTGCTGAGAGGAGGGGCGTAACTAAGGCAAAAATCACATGGCAAAATCACCAATTAGTAACCCCCTCTCAGCACACACAAATAATTAGTAACCTACTCTCGGGAACCTGTGAGAACCTGCTGGATCCCAACTCTGGACATACCTGAATGTCTGAAACCCCTCCCATATTGAAGAAGACGTGAAGACTGTCATTGATTCAAGGAGTTCGATGCTGTCTGTTCTCCAGGATCTCTTTCCCAAGGAGCAAAAGGATCCCAGGCATACCTAGTACCTGAGATTTTCTTAGGTGTAGTGGTTAACAGCAGGTGGATTCTAATCTGGAGAACCGGGTTTGATTCCCCACTCCTTCACCTGAGTGGCGGAGGCTTGACTGGTGAACCAGATGTGTTTTTGCACTCTTTCATTCCTGCTGGGTGACCTTGGGTGACCACAGTTCTCTCTGAACTCTCTCAGCCCCACCTTGCTCACAAGGTGTCTGTTGTGGGGAGAGGAAGGGTAGGAGCTTGTAAGCCAACTTGAGTCTCCTCACAGGAGAGAAAGGTAGGGTATAAATCCAAGCTCCTCCTTCTCCTCCTTCTTCTTAACTGGGGATGCCAAGTAGAGCTGCAAACTCTGGATTTGGAAATTCCTGGACAATTGGAGCAGATCCTGGGAAGGAAAGGGACCATAGAGGCCACCCTCCGAAACAGCCATTTTCCCTAGGGGAATTAACATCTCTCATCTGAAGATTAGTTGTCATCTCAGGAGATCTCCAGGTTCCACCTGGAAATTGGCAACCCGACATTAAACCTGGAACTCCCTTCATGCAAAATATATTCTGGCCCTTTCCGTTCAAGCCTTTTAAAATGTGTTGAGACAGGAAATCAAACGTTTCCTTTATGGAGTTCCACTCTCCCCATTCCCCTTATGTTCCAAAAATATCTTATTTCCAGTCTGGAAACATTTTATCCAAAAACCCTCTTGCAACAATTCTTTAGTGTGAAACATTTTCGAAACATCTTCCCTTGCTGTGTGGATACACTTAAAATGTTTCCCGCGGTGTCTTCCAAGCCGCCGTGGTGTCCCCGAACTTTCCCTTCAGTATCACTTTATCGTGTCCCTGAGCTCACTCCATTCCCCTCTCCTCTTTATTTTCATCTGAGTTGTTTTTAAATCTGTTCAATCTTCAAAGTATCGATTATACACAGCAACAGAGAATCCATGCACGGAGTCTCCAAAAGCTTCAATTCTACCAATAATAAAAAAAGAGAGAAAATCTCTCCTGGCGGCCATGAAACGTTTCAAGAAGGTGGGTGTGAACAAACAGGTGGAAGGGGACCGCATTACCCCATATGTCCCTACTAGGCCTCTGCGTTCAGCGAAGGCCAATTTGCTGGTAGTCCCTGGCCCCTCAATGATGCGGCTGGCCTCCACTCGGGCCAGGACTTTCACAGCCCTGGCCCCTGCCTGGTGGAACACTCTTCCTCCAGCTGTCTGGGCCCTGCGGGATCTTGGTGAGTTCCGCAGGGCCTGCAAGACAGAGTTGTTCCGCCGGGCTTTTGGAGTGTCCAGCTGCTGATATGTGTGCCCCTTCCACCCTCCTGTATTTCGGGCCCATTACCATCTGTGGGACCCATTCTTTTTCTCCCCTCCTGGGAGAGTCTAATAGGAATTGTTGTGGGCATTGTTGTCTATTATTTGCTGCATTTTAACTTAAATTATTTAAAGTCTATTATGTATTTGTAATTTTATGTTCTTCACCGCCCAGAGCCCTTCGGGGGTTGGGCGGTATATAAGACTGATAAATAAAAAAATAAAAAAATAAAAAAATGTTTTGCAAACGTTCTGCAAACATTTTAGGTGACTTGTGCGGAAAAAGCCGAAGTCACTAAGCTACGCCTATTCACAACATGCCGCCTCGTGTCATATAAGGCTGTCCATCCATCTAGTCCAGTGTGGGCCTGCATGACTAGCAGTCACTCTTCCAATTCCAGATCAGCAGGGTCCTTTCTCAGTCCAAGAGGCATCGAATTACAGATGAAGTCTGCTGGGTGACTTTGGGCTAGTCACCATTCTCTCAGAACTCTTTTAAGCCCCTCCCACCCACAAACTATCTGCCATGGGAAGAGGAAGGGAAAAAAGTTTGTAAGCTGCTTTCAGGCCCCTTACGGTTGGGAAAAGTGGGGTATAAATCCAAACACTTCTTCCTCCTGTGACTAGCACTGGCCCTTTCCCCACTTACTTTAAGCCCTGCGCTACTCTCCTCAAGTAGTGCGGGGTACAGCTGCACTCCCCACTTCAGGGGCGGCGAGAACGCAGCCGCCCCGACGCTGCCTCTCTCGCGCCCCCTCAGCGCGCGTAATTCCTGGCGCCTTTTGAAATGGCGCCTTTTCGCGGGGTCGTGGGGAAGCCGGGGCGCGCGCCGGGAATTGCACGCGCCGGGAATTGCACGCAGCAACCCTCGGACAAAGGTGAGTGGGGAAAGGGCCACTGTCCTATATCAATACAGAGCAAACCCTGGACCGCCTCGAGTCATTTGTCCGGGAGAAAACACTGTCTTTGTTGATCCTCTGACCTTGAAGGGAAGGAGGAGGAAGCGAAATTAAAATTCAAAAGGAAATTATTATGCTTTCCTGAACTGTAAGCCTCTTTCCAACCTCACCAGATGTTTGCTATGTGCTTTGTAGTTTTGGGCTTCATCAGAAGATTGACTTGGCATAAGGTTCTCTTGCAAATGAGTAATTAAACCCAAAAAAGATGTGGGGAGAAATTACGAACAAATTCACATGCTGGCAAGGGCATCAAAAAAATAAAAAAGCTAATGGAAAGGACAGCGTTGGCTGCAAAGCCCCTACTGCCTTCACTCAACAAATCTGCAATTAATTTTAGTCAAGGTTACATCAGGCCTGTCACCAATCAACGGGCCCCTAATAGGGTAAATTCATCCCCAAGTTATGTGTGCAAGTAGGCTGAAGGGACACTCTCATTAGGAAAGAGTTTATCATGGACCTAAAATGTATTTAAAAGAATTTGGGTGCTGTGTGGTTTCCAGGCTGCATGGCCGTGTTCTAGCAGCATTCTCTCCTGACGTTTCGCCTGCATCTGTGGCTGGCATCTTCAGAGGATCTGATAGTAGGAATGGAAAGCAAGTGGAGTATATATACTGTGAGGTCAAAAGGTGAGGCCCTCTGAATAGAGTAGCCTGGTATGTGAGTCACCAAGAAGTCTGTAGCCTGGGAGTAACAATGAAGATAGTAAGGTCAATAGGTGAATGCATCTGAATAGAAGCATCCTGGACTTTGTTTCCTTGGTTGCTATTGTCTATAGTTGTCCTGTGTTTGTGTGGAGCTGATTAGTCACTGTCTTGATTCTAGAGTTTTTCAACACTGGCAGCCAAATCCTGTTCATTTTCATGCTTTCTTCCTTCCTGTTGGAGTTGTCCATGTGCTTGTGGATTTCAATGGCTTCTCTGTGTAGTCTGACGTAGTGGTTGTCAGAGTGGTCCAGAATTTCTGTGTTTTCAAATAATATTCTGTGTCCAGGTTGGTTTATCAAGTGTTCTGCTACTAACAGATCCTCTGAAGATGCCAGCCACAGATGCAGGCGAAACGTCAGGAGAGAATGCTGCTAGAACACGGCCATACAGCCCGGAAGCAACACAGCACCCCAGTGATTCCGGCCGTGAAAGTCTTCGACAATATATTTAAAAGAATGTTGATCCCATAAGGATGTGGGCAAGCCTTTACAACTTTTACTGAAGAAGTGGATTTAATCCTTTCACAACACAGGCAGAAAAGGAACCAGGTGGCTCATCGGACTACCTTTGTTAGGCCCTTTCCACAAGGGCCAATAAACCTGAGCTAACCATGGCCCTTTCCGCACGGGCGGAATACAGTGCCCCAGGGCCGGCAAAAACACCATCCCTGGGGTGCTGTTCACACAGGAGGCGCAGCAGCGCCGTCCTGGCCACCCGGGAGCGGCATGAACCTCGTTGAGCGAGGTTTTTGCAAAACGGCGTCTTTCCGTCGGCATGGTGTGGACTGAACCGCTGGGAAGATGCCGCTTTTCCCATCGCCTCCACTGATCTCATCTTCCAGCATCGCTCTGGAGGGCTGCAGAGACCCCACCCACGCTGCCTTTTTGAGACCGAGTGCCCAAATTGCAACCCAAACCCCACTTATTTATTGCAAAGTGCCAACCCGGCAATTTAACCTGAATGCTGAGATTTTAGTTTAGAAAAAAACAGTTGGCTCCCTCTTCCTCCACCCCACCTGCTCGAGCAGGGGCCAGCCTGCTGTAGGATCCAGCAAGTCCCACGTGCACTGCTCTGTGCCTCTCTAGCATCTCTGCCCCCTCTGCGCCCCCCCCAGGCAGCAGCCACCCAGAGCACAGGCACCAGGCCCGCCAGCCGAGTCCTCCCTGCTCACCGCAGTGCGCACACATCATGCTCAGTGGCCCAGGCCAGCCTAGATGGGTGTGTGTGGGGAGGTGATTTTCCACCCCCACATGACGAACACTATGTGTGTGTGCCCACAGAGAGGGCTCCGAGTGCCACCTTTGGCACCCGTGCCATAGGTTCGCCATCACTGTTCTAGGAGGACTGAGTTTAAGTGAGATGCCGATCTTGGGAAATAACTGCTGCTTTTATTATATTTATAGAAGTTGTATTTTGATGATTTTATATATATGACTTTATGTTGTACACCGCCCAGAGCCCTTCGGGGATGGGGCGGTATATTAAATAAATAAATAAATAAATAAATAAATAAATAAATAAATAAATAAATAAATAAATAAATAAATAAGTAAGTAAGTAAGTAAGTAAGTAAGTAAGTAAGTAAATAAATAAATAAATAAATAAATAAAATAAACAGGAGAGCGGGTTACCTTCTCTTGCCTGCAACCCACTCTCCTGCAACCCAGCAAAGGCACAGCTGTTACATAGCTCCAACGTTCCCTCCATGTTGAACCAGGTGCTCCTTGGACTGTATCTATTTCAGGCCCCATGCTACTGGCTACCTTTCTTTCCCCCCCCAGACCGATTCAAAGGAACCTCCCGAAACTGGCCACTTGTCAGAATGATGTGAATCCTTTCTGACATCAGCAGGACACAGAGACGAGGGTCACTTCCCTTGGCTTTTCCAATTACACAGCCTGCTTCGAGGAGCTGAATCAACCATGAATGTCACTCTGCTCGCGCTGGCTCGGAGGGCACTTTCCGCCCGGCCCTTGGCATTTAACCACGTTGAATTATGAATGTGCTACCAATCACTCTGTTTGCCTGGCAGCCGGGAAGGATGAATCACGCAGACCTTTTTGGGAATGAGATTTGAAAACGGACCGTGCGATTTGAAAAAAAGAAAAGAAAGAAAGAAGAAAAACACCAAAGTTTATTCAGAAAGCTCTGGTTGTCTTCTCATCGGCCGGATAATAGGAAACAACATTTGCTCGCTGTCGCGTCCTGAAATAATACCCTGCTGGGCTGTCTCTCCTGGCTGTGTGTTTTGTCTAATATTAAACAAAACTTGGGTGGGAAGCTGGGGCAAGGGTTGAGTGAGCAAACAACTGGCGTTTCACGATCGCCCTCTCCTGCAACATGCTAAAGCAGAACTCGTGTGGACAAATAGAGTGAGAGATGAACATTTTGAGATGCTTAAGGGAGTATGTGAAAAGATCAATGTGATCCATGTATTGTCCCCTAGCAGAGGAAGGGGGAGGGGAGGGGGGAGGGGTGGCATGCAAGTGGAGGAAGGGGGAGGGGGGAGGGGGAGGGGTGGCATGCAAGGGAGGGGAGGGAGGGGGAGGGGCTTTCACGGCTGGATTCAACTGGTTGCTGTGGGTTTTCCTGGCTGTGTGGCCGTGGACTGGTGATACTCTCTGCGATACGCCTCTGAAGACGCCGGCGACAGATGCAGGCGAAATGTTAGGAACAAGATCTACCCAACCACGGCCACACAACCCGGGAAACCCACAACAACCAATTAATGCAATCATTGCTGGTTCCAATAAAACTATAATCTGTGACCAGATTTTTTTTTTTAAAAAAAGGATTAGTCCTTGCTGCTTTAAGCTCCCGAAAATAAAACGGCTTTCAGGAGTTTAAAAAATACCCAAACTTAAAAACAAACAAACAAGTCAGTTTGTGAATGTAAGTAGGAAGACACAAACAATAGACTTGCATTAAATTCAGGCTTATTCATTTTACAGTGGAAGTGCATCTTATTTAACTTGTGCTTATGTGTTTATAGGCTTCCAATGAATTATTTCATACATTATTTGAGATGCTGTTTTAATGTTTTCGTATTTGACACTTTTGGGACTACTGAGTGGAAAGGCAAATGTTTTACATAAATACATTTAATTAAATAATTAAATAAATAAACCATGTTTGTGTTATTAACTTACAATCCCTTCAATGTCAGATTGGCCAGTCAACCCTACACTTAAGCTAGCTGTTCTTTACTGATCTGGGCCTTCAACAGGGCAGCCAGCCCACAGTTAAAATAATAGGAACTCCTAGAATGATGTACAGTAACATGACATCACTTCAAGGAACAAACCTGGAATGGCTGGAATGAAGTTTGTGCAGGAAGACTTCAGTCTTGGCAGAAGTCTGCTAAAAAGAGACAAGAAGAAGAAGAAGAAGAAGAAGAAGAAGAAGAAGAAGAAGAAGAAGAAGAAGAAGAAGAAGAAGAAGAAGAAGAAGAAGAAGAAGAAGAAGAAGAAGAAGAAGAAGAAGAAGAAGAAGAAGAAGAAGAGTGGTCCGCCCACTCTTAAAAAGACCGTCGTTAGATCCTAGTGATCCGGCCAATTACCGCCCCGTTTCGAATCTTTCGTTTCTGGGGAAGGTAATTGAGAGAGTGGTGTTGGAGCAGCTTCAGGGTTTTCTGGAGGACGCATCGGCCTTTGATCCCTTCCAGTCCGGCTTCCGTGCTGGGCATGGGACGGAGACTGTTCTCGTCGCCGTCACGAATGCGGCTCCGTATGCAGCTTGACCAAGCCGGATCGGCGCTGCTGGTGTTATTAGATCTCACGCGGCGTTTGATGTGATTGACCCGATCTTTGACCCACCGCCTGGCGTCTCCGGGGTGCGGGGTACTGTCCTTCAATGGATTACCTCGTTTCTCGGGACCGGAGTCAGCAAGTATGGTGTAGGGACGAGCTTCCCGGAGGAGTGCCAGCTTCATTGCGGCGTGCCTCAGGGAGCGCTATTGTCCCCGCTGTTATTTAACATCTATAAAGCTTTGGGCCATCAGTATGCTGATGATACCCAGCTCATTCTGTCGATGGAGGAGCAGGCACGCCCCTGCAGCTCTAGCATTGTCTGGAAGCGGTTGCTGGTTGGTTGGCGCCAAGAGCAGGTTAAAACTGAATCCAGCAAAGAGCGGAAATCGCTTTAGCTTCTAAGGAGGGTTTCCAACCGCCCGGTGTGGGAGGGGGTCTCATTGGCACCGGCCCCTCAGTTCGCAACCTGGGGGTCCACCTGGATTCGTTTCTCTCTATGGAGGCCCAGGTGGCCCAGGTAACCCGGTTGCGTTTTCCATCTTCGCCAGGCCGGCGGCTGGCCCCCTTCCTCTCCCAAGTGGCGGATCTGGCCACAGTGATTCATGCAGTCACCTCCAGATTAGACTATTGCAACTTCGGCTCTCACAGCGGGCCTACCCTTGAGGCTGATCCGGAAATTGAAACTGGTCAGCATGTCGAAGCGGCTCGACTGCTCACGGGTGGTGCCTTTAGAGATCACATCAGCGCCCGTGTTGCATACTGGCTCCCCAATTGAATTCGGAATCGTCTTCAAAGGTATTGGTGTTAACCTTTAAAGGCCTTCTGGCGGTCTGGGACCCTCGTGCCTTAGGGACCGTCTGGCCCCATATGTCCCGCGTCGGTCTCGTTAGGCAGAGGCCAATCTACTGGAGATCCCGCCCCTCTATGATCGCGGCTGGCCTCCACCAGGGCCAGGCTTTTGCGGCCCTGGCCTGCCTGGTGGAATGCTCTTCCTCCAGCTGTCCGGGCCCTGCGGGACCTACAAGAGTTCCGCAGGGCCTGTAAGACTGAGTTATTCCGCCGGGCTTTTGGGGAGGCCGGCTGCTGATAGGTGCCCATTAACAACTAAGATCCGCTGTTCCCCTCTCAGGGGAGTTGGGGCGCTAGTGGCTGAACGCCATCTGTTTTTTTAACTGATTATAAATTAAGAGCGCTGCTTTTAACTGACATGAATTTTTAGTATTCTATTTTGTTATCCGCTTGTTTATATTGTGATGTAAACCGCCCTGAGCCCTTTGGGGAGGGCGGTATAAAAGTGGAACAAATAAATAAATAAATAAATAAATAAAGAAGAAGAAGAAGAAGAAGAAGAAGAAGAAGAAGAAGAAGAAGAAGAAGAAGAAGAAGAAGAAGAAGAAGAAGAAGAAGAAGAAGAAGAAGAAGAAGAAGAAGAAGAAGAAGAAGAAGAAGAAGAAGAAGAAGAAGAAGAAGAAGAAGAAGTCGTAGTCGTAGTCGTAGTCATAGTGGTGGTAGTGGTGACTGGCCTAAGGTCACTCATCAGGAATGTCGGAGTGGGGAAACATCTGGTTCATCAGATAAAAGTCTGCCGCACTGGTGGAGGAGTGGGGAAGCAAACTCAGTTCTGCAGATTAGAGTTCACTTGCTATGAACCCCTACCCCATACTCATTCTGTGCAAAACACCCAGCTGAGACCCTGAAGAGCAGATGCCAGCCCGAGCGGACAATGCTGACCTTGACGGACCAATGGTCTGTCTCAGTATAAGGCAGCTCCGTGTGTTCCTGCAGACAAATACTTCTGAGGTTTCACCCCAAAAGGCATGTGCAGTTTGTCTCAAAATTATACTTCGGTGAAATCCGTGGGCAGTCCTATATACTTCTCACGCACCACCCCTTTGATATCATTGATCAAAGCTTACTCCACTTGCTCGCTACGTTGCACTAAGGCCGAAAATCCTTGATGGAATCTGGTGTTCTTTGTCTGCATCCCAGGATGTGTTCAAGATGCCACAGAAATAAATCCTCCTGGTACGAGGAGGATTACGGCTCAAATGTCAGCATCTGCATCTCTCCTTTGATGATCTGATTATGACTTCTTATAATCTGATAGATCTTTTCGGGGATTCTTTGCGGCTAATCTCGTTTGAGCATGTGTTCCCTGCGAGCTCTCCTTTTGGAAACAGCGCTTGGATATCCAGACCCGGTATCTCAAGATGCTTTCACTCCCATAGCATTGTTACAGAGAAGGAAGGGTAACCACGTGGCTCGGCAAGTGTTTCGAGAACAATCATTCCTCCCCCTTCTGCTTAAATGGATAGGATCATAGAATCATAGAGTGGGAAGAGACCAAAAGGGCCATCAAGTCCAATTCTCCTGCCATACAGGAACACACAATCAAATCGCTCCTGACATATGATCATCCAGCCTCTCTTTAAAAACCTCCAATGAAGGAGACTCCACCACTCTACGAGGCAGTGAATTCCACTGTTGAACAGCCCTCATGGTCAGGAAGTTCTTCCTAATATTTAGGTGGAATCTCTTTTCCTGCACCTTTAATCCATTACTCCGTGTCCTAGTCTCTGAGGCAGCAGAAAACAAGCTTGTTCCCTCTTCGACATGGCATCCCTTCAAATATTGAAACATAGCTATCATGTCCCCCCTTAACTTTCACATTCCCAGCTCCCTAAACCTCTCTTCATAGGACATGGATTCTAGACCTTTTACCATTTTGGTTGCCCTCCTCTGGAGCATGGTGTAGTGGTTAAGAGCAGGTGGATTCTAATCTGGAGAACTGGGTTTGATTCCCCAATCCTCCACCTGGGTGGCAGAGGCTTATCTGATGAACCACATACACCTATATTCCTGCTGGGTGACCTTGGGCTAGTCACAATCCTTCAGAACACTCTCAACCCCACCTATCCCAAAAGGTGTCTGTTGTGGGGAGAGGAAGGGGAAGGAGTTTGTAAGCCCCTTTGGGTCTGCTCCTCCTCTTTTTCTTCTTCTTCTCCTCCTCCTCCTCCTTTTCCTCCTCCTCCTCCTCCTCCTCTTCCTCCTCCTTCTCTCCTCCTCTCTCTCCCTCTCCTCCTCCTCCTCTTCCTCCTCTACCTCCTCCTCCTCTTCTCTCTCCTCCTCCTCCTTCTCCTCCTCCTTCTCCTCCTCCCTCTCCCTCTCCCTCTCCTTCCTGCTCCTCCTCCTCCTCCTCCCTCAGCCAACTAATGGTGACCCTGCAGGCTTTTAAAGGCAAGAGACAGTGGGAGCTGGTTTGCCAGTGCCTGCCTCCACATCACCCACCAGGCATTCCTTGGATGCCTCCCTGTCAAATACTATCCAGGGTCAGGGTTGAGAGTGTGCGACTGGCCCAAGGTCACCCAGAAAGCTTCCTTGGCAGAGTGGGGATGCGAACCTGAGTTCCCCAGATCCTAGTCCAACCCCTTAATTGCACCACCCCGTCGGCTCTCCTGTGATGTCATAGCCACCCTAAACGAGGCCAAGGGCGAGGAGAAGAGACGGTGTCGATAAAACAGGTCGACAAGGAGTGTCGGAAGTACCTGAAAGCAGGAGGCTCTTTTTTCGAACTCGGAATGAGGCAAGTCGCAGGGGCTCATCCTTCCATCAAGATGCTCTCTCAAATTATCATACAAGAGCAGACGAGAGCCACTTGGATCCCACGTGGATTTCATGCTACATTTGTTCACAGGAACGCAACTAGCTGAAACAGAGTGCATAAAATACTACCGAGACTTCCCACCATTCGCTGCATTAACACGGAGCAGTTAAGGATCCCCGGTTGCACCATGAAATCAAATACATCCATGGGAGTTGCCTTTGTTTAAACACCCCATTCCTTTTCTTTCTTCCCTTCTTTTTTCTGTACTTCCCATAAACCGTCGAAAGCAAACGACAGAACATTGTGTGTTACTGCTTTTAATAGCTCCGGTAGAGCCGGGACGACATTGTGTAGGGGAAAAGAGAAAAAAAAAGTACTACAAAATGTTCCGAATCGAGCAAACATTTTGTACCAGAGGGAAGAGGCAGGAAAATATCACTCCTCGGGGACACCTAGTTCCTTCTGGGGAAGAAAGCGATATTATTATTACTATTATAAGACAAATTGGAGTGCAATTTAATTGGAAGCACCGCGAAACAGCTGGGGAAGCAAAAAAAAAGGGAAGACACACCAGGCATCTGGTAAAGAGAATATTTATTCCATAAATATTTCACAGTCATAAAGTATCTCGCTCAGAACCGGGTGCACAAACACACAAAAAAGGAGAGAAATGAAAAGAGGAAAAACACGGTACGGGTGATCGCCAGCATGGCCTTTGACATGGTTTGTAACATCCCGATAGAATAGACAGTGCTCAGATCAAGCACCAGAGAAGGTTTGGGTGGTGATTTCTGAAGCCAAGGATCAGAAGAATTGAAGTGCAGGTGTAACCCCCATGCTCAGAATGGGTTGACCCAGAAAGGGGTGGAGACCCAAAGCAAGAGAAGGCTGCAGAGCTCATGTAGTTGGAGGAGACAAGGCTACCAGACTTGGACCTTGGTTGTATAAGCCCTTAACACCTTGTTAAGGTAAACTGCAATATTGTTGGGAACTACTGGGAAGGTAGTTGTTTATTTTTGCTATGTTGTAAATGTTGGAGTTTATTGTTTCAGGGCTTCTTTTTGTGTTTGTAATGGGTGAGAGTTCTCCTGGAAACCTTCATCATGTTGAACCCCATTCTCCAACTCCACCAGCCACCATTCATTCATTCATTCATTCATTCATTCATTCATTCATTCATTCATTCATTCATTCATTCATTCATTCATTCATTCATTCATTCATTCATTCATTTTTATTTGTGTTATTTATAGACTGTTTTGAAAACTTTATAAGGGGTTATCATAAGTCTGTTGGGACTTGACAGTACATCATCTTTATCATCATCATCTTCATCATCATGATTGTTGCTGTAACTATTATTATTCTGCCTTTCTCAAGACAGTGCAAATCAAATGCAATCAACAGGCTTGGACGTCCAATAAACAAAGCATAGCGGACCTGAACTTCCTGGTTGGTTTCGCATCCAAACACTAACCAAGCTTGATGCTGCTCAGTTTATGAGATTTGACAAGATCATGCTAGCCTGGCCCATCCAGGTTAGGGCAAAAAACATACAGAAGTGGTTTGCCATCGCCCACCTCTGCATAGCAGCCCTGGACTTCTTTATGGGTCGCCCATCCAAATATTAACCAGGCCCGACCTTGCTTAGCTTCTGAGATCGGGCTAACCTGGGCAGTGGTGGGATCCAAAAAGTTTAGTAACAGGTTCCCATGGTGGTGGGATTCAAACTGTGGTTTGGGTGTGGCTGGGCGGGGCACGACGGGGGCATGGCCGGGCATTCCAGGAGTGGGGCGTTCCTGGGCGGGGCTGTGGCAAGGAAACGAATGCACGCAGGCGCAGGCTGCCACCCACGCCGGTGCACCTCCTGCTAGACTGCTTCAAGTTCTGCGCACTACTGCTGAGAGGAGGGGCGTAACTACAGCAAAAATCATGTGGCAAAATCGCCAATTAGTAACCCGCTCTCGGCACACACAAATAATTAGTAACCTACTCTCGGGAACCTGTGAGAACCTGCTGGATCCCATCTCTGAACCTGGGCCGCCCCGGTCAGGGCAAGTTTTGATGAGCACCAGCGTTGCGATTCTCTGGATATTTATAGAGACATTCGAACACCCTGCTGCTTCAAATCGTGTATGGATTCCCAGTCACAAAGAGGCAGCCTGTTTTTCAGTGAACTGTTTACTTGTTCAGTGACCATGCATGACTCGTCAGCAGGTGGCTCGAACAGTGCAGGTATAGCACAGTCTATTTTTTTGTGTCTTTGAATATCCATGCAGCCCGACGGAGTTTGACTTCCTCCTCTTCCTGCACCACAGAACTGCTCAGCGGGCAGCTATTTAAATAGGCAGTTAAATCAGTCGCAAATCATTGAAATCAGTCATAAATAAACGCAGTGCTTTTAAAAAAAATCTTACCGTTCAGCATTTGACTAAGCAGCCCTCCTTTGTGATGTGACGAGCAGCCAATCTCTTTGGGTCAGCAAGTGACAAGCGCCTTCCCTTCCCCTCCTCGCGACATACACCTCGCAAGGTAGGTGAGGTCGGGAGAGTTCTGAGAGAACTGTGACTGGCCCGAGGTCACCCAGCAGGCTTCACGCAGAGGAGCGGGAAATAAAATCTGGTTCTTTGCCTGATGATGAGCTTTCATCTGAGGTTTGCTATCCCCCTTCATCAGATAGCTCATAACCACAAGTCTATAAAGTCTATGAAGTCTATAAAATTATGCATGGGGTAGAAAATGTTGACAGAGAGAATTTTTTTCTCTCTTGCTCACAATACTAGAACCAGGGGGCATCCATTGAAAATGCTGGGGGAAGAATTAGGACTAATAAAAGGAAACACTTCTTCATGCATTGTGTGATTGGTGTTTGGAATATGTCGCCACAGGAGGTGGAGATGGCCAGTCACCTGGATAGCTTTAAAAGGGGCTTGGACAGATTGATGGAGGAGAAGTCGATTTATGGCTACCAATCTTGATCCTCTTTGATCTGAGATTGCAAATGCCTTAACAGTCCAGGTGCTCGGGAGCAACAGCCGCAGAAGGCCATTGCTTTCACCTCCTGCATGTGAGCTCCCAATAGGCACCTGGTGGGCCACTGCGAGTAGCAGAGAGCTGGACTAGATGGACTCTGGTCTGATCCAGCTGGCTTGTTCTTATGTTCTTATGTTCTTATTGATCTCAAAAATATTCTTGGATTCAAGTCTACCTAATCCAGTGGTGGCAAACCTTTGGCACTCCAGATGTTATGTACTACAATTCCCATCAGCCCTTGCCAGCATGCTGGCAAGGGCTGATGGGAATTGTAGTACATAACATCTGGAGTGCCAAAGGTTCGCCACCTTCTTTATAGCCCAGAGTTTGCAATGAGACTTAAGACCAGTTCCATAATAAAAGCCTATGGTCTTGCACCTCTTACAAGACAGGTATTGGGAAGGCAGGGTGGCTGCTAAGATGTCATTACTGACTTTGGTCCTAGTTACTTGAGAGAGTGCAACTGCCCATATATTCCTGCCCAGGCACTGAGGTTGGATGGGGAGGCCCACCTAGCTGTTCTGCTTCCTTCAGAGGTGATGGGGGTGAAGGCAGCCTTCAGGGCCTTCTCACCAATGGCCCCTGCACTGTGGAATGCCCTCCCAGAGGGCAACCAGGCACCTACTCTTTGGGAGCTTTGGCGCCTGGCAAAGACCGGTCTCTTCACTCGGACATTTGGCTGATTCCCCCCTACTAGGATGTGGGGGGGGGGGTTCAAGATGCCCTGTACAGTCTTATGTTTGGGAGTGGTTGGGTGAAGGAGTTTTAGGCCTTTCCACATAACAAAAATCAAATGTTTTGTGGTCGGAAAATATAACTTTTCCTGTAGAATTTCCACACGACTTTTCTCAAAACGTTTGAAAAACATTTCATTTTTCCTCAAAACATTTTATTTTGAAAATGCTAAACTTTGTTTTTCTCTTTCATGGGGGGGGGTATTTTTGTAACAGTAATATGGATAAAAGTGCAATTTAAAGGCTAAGGCAGCATTTTTTACTACCGGGCATAGTGAAATCTGTGCCTTTAAGAATAAGTGCCTTCAAGATCTGTGCCTTGAAGAATAAGTGCCTTCAAGATCTGTGCCTCTAAGAATCCCTTAATTGGTGGAGTGAAGAGAACCAGGCCTGGAGAGTTCCCTACAGAAAATCTGTGTGCCCAAGAGGGTGTGCATTCTTGTGTGCAAATAGAAAAATGTGAGGAAACCCCTCTGCAAGCCCACCGCAAACTGAAGAGCCCATTAATAGTCCATGTATAATGGGCCAATGGCAATAAATCTGGAATCTTTATAACAGGGCAAGGAGAAAGGAGATTTCTGGTTTTGTATGCCCTAATGAGTCAAACAGAGCGTAGGGAACGTGCCTGATCTTTACATAAATGTATTAATGATTTATATAGCTTTTAATTTACAGCACAGACATATCAAAAATAATCAGGTAGAAGCAGGCATTAAAAATTCACTGCATGGGTAATAAAATGATTAGGTATTCTAGGGACTCCTGATTTGTATTTCATTAAGGAATCATTTTAATTTACTTTTCAACAGTGTGTATACACAGATTTAGGAACTCTCTGAAGACTATTATGCAAAATACTTACTTTTATATGTTCTGTGCCTTTGGGGGCATATTTGAGGCAATTCCCCTCCCCCTATGTTATCTCTATTTATTTCAAAGCAGATGCAGTCAGTAGGGAAAGGGGAAAAAAGTGGAAAATATTTTTAATTGATTTTGGATCTGAATCCACAAATCTTCTGCTAGTTAGAAGTTGAGGAACTATTTGCAACTGCAACATGTTTTATTTTTTTAATCCATATTTGCCTGTAAAGTCATGCCATATACTACATCAATATTCTTCCCATTCTGCAGATGGAAGACTGAGGCTGAGTCACTCATTTATTCTTTCAATTTGATATCTCCAAGTGGTAACTGAAAGTATTGCAAGCGCCTATAGAATTAGTATCTTTCTCCACCATGTTGTGTTTCTGAGGATTCATTATGTAGAGAGGCAGTGTGGTGCAGTGGTTAAGAGTGGTGGACGCTAATCTGAAGAACAGAGTCTTCCAAATGCTAATTTGTTGAACTGGATTTGTTTCCCTGTTCCTACACATGAGGCCTGCTGGCTGACCTTGGGCCACTTACAGTTCTCTCCAAACTTTCTCAGTCCCACCTACCTCGCAAGGTGCTAATTGTGGGGAGAGGAAGGGAAGGAGTTTGTAAACTGCTTTGAGACTCCTCATGGTTGAGAAAAGTGAGGTATAAAACCCAACTTTGTCAGGGGAATGCTATCTAGGTGATTGAGATACATTCCCAGAACCGTGTAACTGCTTAAAATAACAAATTACCGCTGCTAGAAAGACATATGTAATCAGTCTGCTATATGTATCCACTGCCATCTGTGCAGTCTTTCTTTGATCTTTACTTTATGGCTTCACATGCTTTGTAGACAACTAGGCTTTCCCTGGTACTCCTGTCCCATGGAAACTGTGTTACATCCATAATCTTGTAGGGTAGGACGCCAGGTGGCTTTCACTTGCTATCTGTCACCGGCCTTGGGGCACCTTAGCTCCAAAGACTGTTTTTCACAACCTCTTGGGAAAAAAAAGAGGGGGATTCTCTATGGGGGACAAAGGGGACTGTGAATGCCAGCTTTGTCAGAACTGTGTGGTGCTTCGATGCCCATTCAATAAACGCTACTGATCAATACTTCAGAGCCCATTTATGAGGTTGTGAGACCTAGCACTCCTTGTCTTTGTCAACCTTGGTCCACAAACTGACACTTGTGCAGCTGAACCTCAACCCATAATATCCATTGATATGGCTTAGACTATTTTCAACCTAAAACAGGTGGTGATCCAGAGTGCTTTAGTGGTTAAGAGTTGTGGAGAACTGGGTTTGATTCCGCAGTCTTCCACATGAGTGGCGGACTCTATTCTGGTGAGTCAGATATGTTTCCCTGCTCCTCCACATGAAGCCTGCTGGTTAATCTTGGGCTAGTCACAGTTCTTGAGAACTCTCCCAGCTTCACCTACCCCACAAGGTATCTGTTGAAAGGAGAGGGAGAGCCAGCATGCCATAGTAAGAGCAGTGGACTCTAATCTAGAGAAGTTTGTTTGATTCCCTACGCCAAGACATGAGCGATGAACTGAGCACCACAATTTAAGAAGGATAATGACAAGCTGGAGCGGGTCCAGAGGAGGGCAACCCAAATGGTAAAAGGTCTGGAATCCACATCCTACGAGGAGAGACTTAGGGAGCTGGGGATGTTCAGTTTGGTGAAGAGAAGGTTAAGAGGGGACATGATAGCCATGTTTAGATATATGAAGGGATGTCACATTGAACATAAGAACATAAGAACATAAGAACGAGCCTGCTGAATCAGACCAGAGTCCATCCATTCCAGCACTCTGCTACTCGCAGTGGCCCACCAGGTGCCTTTGGGAGCTCACAGGCAGGAGGTGAAAGCAATGGCCTTAAGAACATAAGAAAGAGCCTGCTGGATCAGACCAGAGTCCATCTAGTCCAGCACTCTGCTACTCGCAGTGGCCCACCAGGTGCCTTTGGGAGCTCACAGGCAGGAGGTGAAAGCAATGGCCTTCTGCTGCTGCTGCTGCTCCTGAGCACCTGGTGAGGGAGCAAGCTTGTTTTCCCAGAGACTAGGACCAGGAGTAATGGGTTTAAGATGAAGGAAAAGAGATTCCACTAAACATCAGGAAAAAACATCCTGACTTTCAGTGGAATGCACTACCTCGGAGACTGGTGGAGTCTCCTTCTTTGGAGGTTTTTAAAGAGAGGCTGGATGGCCATTTGTCAGGGGTGCTTTGATTGCGTGTTCCTGCATTGCATTGTAGGGGGATTTGACTTGATGGACCAGGCGGTCTCTTCCAACTTTATGATTCTGTGATTCTATGATGTACCTGGTGAACTGGATTTATTTCCCCACTTCTGCACATGAAGCCTACTGGGTGACCTTGGGTTCCCTCCAAATACTCTCATCCCCACCTACCTCACAAGGTGTATTCTGTGAAAAGAGGACAGGAAAGAGCTTGTAAGCCATTTCGGGACTCCTTACAGGGGAGAAAGGTGGGGTAAAAACCTATAAATCATTCCCTATGATCATTCAATTTGTTTGCTACATCCATTTACAGAAAGCCATTTGGGCTGTCTTGCTTTGTTATTACAGGTAGCTGCCTGCTCTATCTGCACGCAAGTGTGAATATGTTTTTTAAAGACCAAAGTGGCATCTGTTTCAGATTTGTTGTCTGTTTCCCTAATATCAAAAAGGGTCCAGATCTCAGCTGCATTGAAGCATTCTTATCCCACCGGCTTTTCTCTCAAGCAACTTCCTTGCTTCGTTGCAATGGTTCATTTTCTCTTTTCCTCCTCGATCAAGTGCAGCAACAATCTGCAAAAAAAACACCACAATAAAAAGTCTAGGGGCAGTTTAGCTCACAATTAATCCTGCCCAAACACTGAAGTATCTGAAGCAGATTTTCCCCCGCCCCCCTTCGTCCTTGGAAAATGCATCTGCAGGAAACATTTTCAGATATCTCCATCTACTCCAGAACTTATCAAGGACCGTATCTGACCTTCCAACTCTTTGCAAATGCGAACTGGGGTGCACATGGATTTTTAACATTCCTGTTCTCACCTCACAGATCATTGCTGGAAGAGCTACTTGGCTGCCTGTCAGAAAACCTCACCTTCAGGTAGTCCATGTAGCAGCAGAGGGAGAAATTTTTAAAACCCGGTGTCACGTGTACAGTGATGTCACATCTGGGGAAAACCCAGAAGTATTAGCAGATAGCTTCAGAACAGGGATCTCCAACATTGTCCCAATGGACATCATAGTACCTGCCAGCACCAAGTGCTTTTAGAAAGTAGGTGGGTCTAGGTTGGGCTTTTAGCCCAGCAAGGTTTCTGATTGCTTGTCCCAATTAAAGGCAGCATGTAGTGGTTAAGAGCAGGTGGATTCTAATCTGGAGAACTGGGTTTGATTCCCCACTCCTCCACTTGAGTGGCTGAGGCTTATCTGGTGAACCAGATGTGTTTCCACAGTCCTACATTCCTGCTGGGTGGCTATGGCTGGGTGGCTATGGGCTAGTCACAGTTCTCCCAGCACTCCGTTTCTTGACAATATCATTTCCATTTCCCCTCGAAGTGATATAACAATGAGACTCGCCATCCTCCCTTTTGGGGAGAGGATTTTGAAAACAGAATGCTGGACGCCATTCATATTTTTATTAGTATTTATTGTATATTTGTTAGAGTTAATGTTCATTGTTTTTATCGCTGCTTTTAAATGTTTTAACTATCCTATACTGTATTACATTTATATGCTGTACACCGCCCAGAGCCCCTCGGGGATAGGGCGGTATAAAAGCTTAGATAGATAGATAGATAGATAGATAGATAGATAGATAGATAGATAGATAGATAGATAGATAGATAGATAGATAGATAGATAGATAGATAGATAGATAGATAGATAGATAGATAGATAGATAGATAGATAGATAGATAGATAGATAGATAGATAGATAGATAGATAGATAGATAGATAGATAACACCATCACCTGACGATCCTCAGTTGCTACCTGGCAACTCTAAACCGTGTTGAAGGACCCAAAACCACAGCACGGTCAGCCTTGTTTGGAAAGCAGTACAGTCAGTGGTGGGATCCAAAAATTTTAGCAACAGGTTCCCATGGTGGTGGGATTCAAACTGCGGCGTAGCGCCAATGGGGCTGGGCGGGGCATGACAGGGGCGTGGCCGGGCATTCCGGGGGCAGGGCATTGCTGCGTGGGGCTGTGGCAAGGACGCAGCCGCTGCGCTGGTCCTTGGGCGGGAAACGCATGCACGCAGGCGCAGGCTGCCACGCACGCCGGTGCACCTCCTGCTAGACTGCTTCCAGTTCTGCGCGCTACTGCTGAGAGAAGGGGCGCAACGAAGGCAAAAATCACGTGGCAAGATCACCAATTAGTAACCCCCTCTCGGCACACACAAATAATTAGTAACGCACTCTCGGGAACCTGTGAGAACCTGCTGGATCCCACCTCTGAGTACAGTTCATCCAACGGGTAGCCATTGTGTCCTGTTTTTTAACTAGTCCTTCACTCATTTCCACCGTGCCCTACCTGCAGATCCCCGTAGCTGTCGCCTTAAACAGATGCCTGTCATGTGGAACTTTATTGAGAGCTTTCTGAAACTCCAGATAAATCATGCGGCATGTGTTGACACTGCCAACCTTGTCTGTAACCTTCTCAAAGTCACAGGGAGTTAAAGTGGCGCTTTTCGCTTCCTCGTCGCAGCCACGCTTCGGCTTCTCCCCTTTCGCCGAGGCGGCCGAACGCGGCTGGTGTCGACTGGCTCAGAAAGCCTGGGGAACGATCGGCCTGCGCCTCTTGAGGATCCGTCCCTCTCCATTTTTTTTGCACCTTTGCATGCTGAGCAAAGTTCCTAGTTTTGATGTATGTTGCAAATCCCCCAGCTAAATGAGCCAATGAACATCTACTTAAAATAGGTACCTTGTGATTCATAATATCTTTGGCAGTTAATGTCCCTTGCACCTGATGTTCCTTTCTTTTACTCCTGAACTGACGTATTTGCTTCCGCCCCCACCACACACACATACAGTTGGAAATTACAGATGACAGCCAGCAACCTAGAGCAGTGGTGGCAAACCTGTGGCACAGGTGCCAGAGGTGGCACTCAGAGCCCTCTCAGTGGGCACACACACACAGAGTTCATCACACGCACCCCCCCCACACACACATCTAGGCTGGCCTGGGTCCCTGGGCACAACGCCCCGCAGGGAAGATTCGGCTGGCAGGCCTGGTGCCTGTGCTCTGGGTGGCTGATGCCCGAGTGGGGGACAGAGGAGGCGGAGATGCTAGAGAGGTGCAGAGCAGTGCACGCAGGACTTGGGGTGCACGCCGGACTAAAACCTCAGTATTCAGGTTAAATACACCACCCTGAGCCCTCTGGGGAAGGGCGGTTATACAAATATAAATAATAATAATAATAATAATAATAATAATAATAATAATAATAATAATAATAATAATAATAATAATAATAATAATAATAATAATAAATTGCCGTGTTGGCACTTTGCGATAAATACGTGGGTTTTGGGTTGCAATTTGGGCACTCGGTCTCGAAAAGGTTCACCATCACTGACCTAGAGCAACCTAGAATTAGATGACAGCCAGCAACCTAGAACAATCTAGCCTAGAACAATCTAGTTCCCTCCTTTTGGGGAGGCTGTTAATAAATTGGGTTATGGGACGCCTGTTATTATTGTATTGACCGCTGTTTTAATGGATTTTAATGGATTTTAGCAAATGTAATGACTGTTATGTGGTCACTATTATGAACCTCTGTTATACATTGTATACATGTTGATGTTGTTGTGCACTGCCCAGAGCCCCTCGGGGATGGGGCGGTTTACAAATCCAATCAATCAATCAATCAATCAATCAATCAATCAATCAATCAATCAATCAATCAATCAATCAATCAATCAATCAATCAATCAATCAATCAATCAATCAATAGCCCAGAACTGTGTGGGAATTTCCAGAAATGAGAAGAGTTTGCATTTACACCTTGCTTTTCTCAACTGTGAGGATTCTCCAAGCAGCTTACAAACGCCTTGGCTTCCTCTCCCCACAACAGACACCTTGTGGGGTAGGTGGGACGGAGAGAGTTCCGAGAGAACTGTGACCTGCCCAAGGTCATGCAGCAGGCTTTATGTGGAGGGGTGAGGAGACAAACCCAGCTACACAGATTAGAGAATGCCACTCGCGTGGAGGAGTGGGGAATCGAACCTGGTTCTCCAGTTTAGAGACTGCCACCCATAACCACTACACCATTCTGACTCTCTCTGTAACACATTGGTTAGGGAATGAACAATCATTCAAAATGGAATGCTTGTATGCGGTTTTTGCCGCCTGCATTGGCTCCCAGTTAAGTTCCGGATCATCTTCAAGGTGTGGGTATTGACCTTTAAGGCCTTACACGGCCTGGGACCCTTGTACCTTCGGGACCGCATTACCCCATATGTCCCTACTAGGCCAATCTGCTACTGGTTCCCGGCTCCTCAATGATGCGGCTGGTTTCCACTCGGGCCAGGGCTTTTACGGCCCTGGCCCCTGCCTGGTGGAACACTCTTCCTCCAGCTGTCTGGGCCCTGCGGGATCTTGGTGAGTTCCGCAGGGCTTGTAAGACAGAGTTGTTCCACCGGGCTTTTGGAATGTCTGGCCGCTGATGTGCCCCCGCCCCTCACCCCCCTCCCCTACTTTAGCCTCCTGTGTTTGGGGTCCCTTTACCATTTATGGGACCCCTCCGCCCCTCTGGGAGGGTTTTAATAAGGATTTATTGCCGACACGGTTTTTATATGCTGATCGCTGTGTTTATTTTAAATGGGTTTTAATTGTATGTTTTATTATTATGTTGTTCACCGCCCAGAGCCCTTTGGGGGGTAGGGCAGTATCAAAAAACTCAAAAATAAATAAATAAAATAAATAAAACAGCTACAGTAGAAGAATGGAAACAGAAAGTTCACAATCTTCATTTGCTTGATAGAATTAGCCATCAACGCTGGAATCTGCCATTTGAAACCTATGAAAAGAATTGGGTTGCATGGGTAGATTATATTAAGCAGGATAAGACTGTGTCTTGTCTATAGAATAGCAATACTTTATGTGTAATTACATAGATTATAGAATTATGCTAAGTTTAGGTTATGTTGATGTGCAATTGTGTTTGAATTCGTGATGTTTCGTTGTAATTATTTATTTTACTTATTTATTATTAATTGTATATACTGCCCCTCCCCCAAAGGGCTATGGGCAGTGCACAACATAAAATAACAAGAACACCAGTGGAGCACATAGACAATTACAAATATAAATAATATAGGTTCCATTAACCGTAAATTAAAACCCCATTAAAATACAGCGATACAAAATTGGCGGTGTCCAACATTAAAACCCTTGTAAAAACCCTCCCAAGAGAGGGAACAGTGGGCCCCATAGATATTAAGGGACCCAGAATTTAAAGGAGATATGTTCTCTATTTGATGTTACTTGAGTGGAAAGTTCTTAATTAAATCAATTTTCAAACAAAACAAAACAAACAAAAACAAAATATCTAGATATGCCTGTCTCCTATTTTTTCTATTGTAAAGATAATTAGGGCAAAATCCTTCATTGGAGGAAAGTGTCATCACATTCCAGCAAAGGTTCGGTGATCCCATAATTTTTTTCTAGGTGATTGGATGTCTGAGGTGGTTTGTCATTGCCTACTTCTGCATGGTAACCCTGGACTTCCTTGGTGGTCTCTCATCCAAATACTGACCACAGCTGACTCGGCATAGCTTCTGAGATGTGAAGAGATCAGGCTATCCTAAGCAATCCCGGTTAGGGTAAAAGACATACAGAGGTGGTTTGTCATTGCCTGCCTCTGCATAGTAACCCTGGACTTCCTTGGTGGTCTCCCATCCAAATACTGACCACAGCTGACTTGGCATAGCTTCTGAGATGTGAAGAGATCAGGCTATCCTAAGCAATCCCGGTTAGGGTAAAAGACATACAGAGGTGGTTTGCCATTGCCTTTTTCTGCATAGCAACCCTGGACTTCCTTGGTGGTCTCCCATCCAAATACTGACCACAGCTGACTCGACATAGCTTTTGAGATGTGAAGAGATCAGGCTATCCTAAGCTGTTGAGGGTTAGGAGTAAAAAAGACATACAGAGGTGGTTTGCTATTGCCTTCCTCTGCATAGTAACCCTGGACTTCCTTGGTGGTCTCCCATCCAAATACTGACCACAGCTGACTCGGCATAGCTTCTGAGATGTGAAGAGATCAGGCTATCCTAAGCAATCTGGGTTAGGGTAAAAGACATACAGAGGTGGTTTGCCATTGCCTTCCTCTGCATAGCAACCCTGGACTTCCTTGGTGGTCTCCCATCCAAATACTGACCACAGCTGACTCGGCATAGCTTTTGAGATGTGAAGAGATCAGGCTATCCTAAGCAATCCGGGTTAGGGTAAAAGACATACAGAGGTGGTTTGCCATTGCCTTTTTCTGCATAGCAACCCTGGACTTCCTTGGTGGTCTCCCATCCAAATACTGACCACAGCTGACTCGGCATAGCTTCTGAGATGTGAAGAGATCAGGCTATCCTAAGCAATCCGGGTTAGGGTAAAAGACATACAGAGGTGGTTTGCCATTTCCTTCTTCTGCATAGCAACCCTGGACTTCCTTGGTGGCCTCCCATCCAAGTGCCAACCAGAGCTGGCAAGTGTTGCCAGCTCTGGGTTGGGAAATACTTGGCCATTGGAGACAGTGGGGGATCTCCAGGACCAACCTGGAGGTTGACAACCCTAGAACTGACTCTGATTGGCTCCTGAAATCAAATGAGATCAGGCTAGGCTGGTCCATCCAGGTTAGGTCACCCTGACAACGGCTCAAGATAGACTGACCTCCTGAGATCAGAGGGGGAGGCCCACTTGGCTGCCCCTCCCCCTTTGGAGGTATGGAAAGACATCGGAGAGGGCATGAAAGTCATGTCATCATTTCTGATTAAGAAGCTAGGAGAACATCACAGCATCCATGATGATGCTCTCGGAATTTCAGCAGTATCTTTGATTGTTACTATAGAAACAGGGCAAATTTCTAGAACAGGGGTGTTCAACCTAAGACCTGGGGTCTGGATCTGGCACCTTGAAAGGGATTCTTAGGCTCTGGAGAAAATGGCCATGTACGGCAGTGGACTCTCTGGCATTATACCCTGCTGAAGTCCCTCTCCTCCACAAGCCCCACCCTTTCCAAGCTCCACCCTCAACATCTCCAGGTAGTTCTCAACTGTAGCTGGCATCCCTACTTCAGAGGAGAAACTGGGGCTCCTAGAGCAAATCCAAGAGGCCTATGGGAAATGCAAGGAGTTTGGAGATGATAAAGTGTAGCTGGTCATGCAGACATACGAGATGTTATGAGGCAGAGCCAGGGAGAGGCGCGGGAAGGGTTTTGATATCGTGGGGAGTGTGAGTCAGTTCTTGGAGTGTTTGACTAGGAGCAGCAGTGGCGTAGGAGGTTAAGAGCTCGTGTATCTAATCTGGAGGAACCGGGTTTGATTCTCCACTCTGCCACCTGAGCTGTGGAGGCTTATCTGGGGAATTCAGATTAGCCTGTCCACTCCCACACATGCCAGCTGGGTGACCTTGGGCTAGTCACAGCTTCTCGGAGCTCTCTCAGCCCCACCTATTTCACAGGGTGTTTGTTGTGAGGGGGGAAGGGCAAGGAGATTGTCAGCCCCTTTGAGTCTCCTGCAGGAGAGAAAGGGGGGATATAAATCCAAACTCTTCTTCTTCTTCTAGAACTGAGGAGACCCAAGTTCAGCTCCATACTCAGTCATAAGCTTTCAGGGTCGGTCACTCCCTTTCAGCCTAACCAACCTTAGATTGTTCTTGAAAGTGTAAAATGGCAGAAGGGAGACTCATGTATGTGATAAGGCCTCTCAGGCTGAGGTAGCCACCTTGCCAGTGCCCATCTGGGCTGGGAAGCCTGCTATGGCCTCATCAGCCATGGTAGCCACATGCATAAACACCCAGGACCCAGCCTGACCAAGTCACATCCACCAGTATGTTAGGTGCAGCACCGCTGTCCTAGGTCGAATCCCCACTTGAAATTTGCACGCAGATCCAAACCTGTTCGTTGTGAAACCGTGTCCTCTTCATCGGAGTTTCTCCCTCCCCACCGCAGCAAGCACACAGCAGACACACCCGGTTGCAGAACTCTTAGCAATCCCCACTACCAGGCGAGCTCACTTCGCCAATCTCCCCTGATTGGCTGGCGAGCCTTGATGGGGCGGGACCTTTTCCCACTGCGGAAACATACATTGTTAGGGGCGTGATAAAAAAAAAACAGCGTGCAAAAGTTTAGCGTTTAACTGTTTAACTGTGCAAACAGTTAATCGTTAACTGTGTGAACCATTAACGATTCAAAGTTACACGTCTGACTATTTAACGTTTGCATCCCCTTCTGCTGGCTGATCGCAAAAGCGAAAATGAAACCAAGGAAAGGCTGAGTGTGCATCTCAGTGCTGATTGGTTGCCCGAATTCTGTGTCACACTCCAGGGCAGGAAACAAGTCAGGGGTTCAACCCTCATCCCTCCCCTCGGATCAGCTCTGAACCGTGTCAATGGGGTCTGTGCCACTTGCAACCAGGTCCTGCCGGAATGCGGATTAATGGGGAGAACAAGCGCCAGAAACGGAATCTGCCACTCAAGCAATGGGGAGGTCGTCCCTCAAGCCTGGTTAGTTTGTGTTCTGAAACGTGGCTAAGACGGTAGTGGGGATTCGACCCTAGAATGCCTTGGATGCAACTTTGTCACTTCTGGCTGCTCAACTGGAAGTCCTGTTGTGACATTTATGACACTCTCCCTTCCTAGATTATGCCCACAAAAAATTCCCAGGGATTGCCCGCAGAGGATTGGCATCCCTTCCTCAGCCTTAAGCTACAAATCATCAGAGGCGTATCTAGGGAAAATGTAGCCCGGGGCAAAATCTGAGTTTTCCACCTCCACCCCCCACCCACCCCAATATGGGCCCCCTGTATGGGCAGCCGCCGTCCCCCACAATGTTGTTTTTTGTACCAGGTCATCTCAAAGTCACCATCACATTATAGAACATGCCCCAACTCACAAATCTGAACATAGCAATGGACCTGGGGGGGGCAGGGAGGAGAGGTGTGGGGGCAATTTTCCACCCCCCCCACGTGACTAAATGGCTGCTGCCTAGGGAAATTTGACCCCATATGTTCCCTGGGGCGGTATACCCCTACCGATAATGACAACATTGGTGGAGAAATTGTATGCATGCGCACAAACGCCAGCATGCGATCATGTTTTGGCCTGGATTGATACAGCTTTTCGAATAGGATGGTATTTTACCGAGGCTAGATGCGCTGATATTCTTGTGTCTCCTTTTGATTTCATATTCTGTCATGAGATGTCATTTGCCTCATTTTTTGCTCCGCTTTGTATAAATCTTGCATGGGAGCCATTTTTATGCAATCGACGCAAAAATAATATTGAAAGATTGTTCATGCGAATGGGGCAAAATGGCAGGAGGGAAGCGGAGCGAGCGTGGAAATCAAGATTTGTGGGATATTTGTGGGGCTGAAATGGCATATCCAAATCAAGCTAGACAGCTTTCAGTGTTCAGTTTCCTCCTGACTTTTATCTAAATGTGCATGTACGTCTTTAATGTCGAGCTCCTGTTTTTTCCACGCTCCCCTCCATTTTAGCAGCTCCCTCCTGAAAAAAATGACTTCCAGGGCTGTAGATCAACTCACTGAAACAGCCAGGAGGTTTGGTCAGCTGAAAGGAGGTCGGCCAAGTAGATGAAATGGCTAGCTTCTTTCAGTGGAGTTGGGAGTATGGAACAGGAAAGAGGAGTGAGTTCAACTTTCTTCATTATTCCAGCCCACTCCCCAACCGGCATGGCGGTTTATCCTTGTATAAGGATTTCCTCATTGTTCTAACATGGTTCTAATAGAGGAAGAGGAAGAGGAAGAGGAAGAGGAAGAGGAAGAGGAAGAGGAAGAGGAAGAGGAAGAGGAAGAGGAAGAGGAAGAGTAGTAGTTTGGATTTATACCCCACCTTTCTCTCCTGTAAGGAGACTCAAGGTCAACAACAATAACAACAACCATTATTTGGCATTTAAAAATAGGTTCTAGAGCGTTGCCAGACATTTTTGAAATACAAATCAAGAGTACATTCAAAGCGCAGACAGGAAGACTGTATATAGCAGTATACATTACTTAGAAAGTTCTGTCACTTGTAAAAGAAATTTTGCTACTTTTTCCAAGAGCATGACATCTGTGTGGAGACTCAAGGTGGTTTACAAACTCCTTTCCCTTCCTCTCCCCACAACAGACACCTTGTGCAGTAGGTGGGGCTGAGAGAGTTCTGAAAGAACTGTGACTGGCCCAAGGTCACCCAGCAGGAATGTAGGAATGCAGAAACACATCTGGTTCACCAGATAAGCCTCCACCACTCAGGTGGAAGAGTGGGGAATCGAACCCGATTCTCCAGATTAGAATCTACCTGCTCTTAACTATTATACCATGCTGGCTCTCAATGGGCACCATACTGCCCACCAACCCATTTCTTGGTGCCCATCAAGAGTTTTTAGAAAGTGGGTGGGACTACATGGGGATTTTTCCCAGCAGTTCTTTTGATTGGCTGTGTAGATTAAAAACACAGCAAAACATGGCGGCTTGGGTAGCAGCTACCACTCAGCACGGAACGTTCTTCACTGAGTAATTGAAAATAGGCGCTGTTGGACAAGAACATTATTTTAAATCATCTGTTCGTTTTAAAAGGGGACCCTTGCCACACAAATCTCCTAAATCATCTGGAAAACGTTTGTAAAATGTTTTCAATTCCCTCCGTTTTTTTGCCCTCATCCACATGAAATGATTCCTGGCTGCCATTTTTCCTTTTGCTCTGTGCTGAATCAATGCTTCAGTGCTTAACAGCCTCACGCTGCATTCTCTACTCCTCATATACTTGATGCTGTGAAGATTGACCTGTTGGAATAAGCGACTTCTGCATGCCTGGACACTGGGGGGTGCTGTGTATCTCACTCTAACTGTGATGTTGCCTCTCTTTTGCCCTCCTTGTCTGGGCCAGGAGACCGCCCACTAACTTCCTTTCTTACTTTCTGGGTTTCACTTCTGTTCTAGCCGACCTGGCGGCATGGTCAATGACATCTGCCTACCAGTGGGGCCTTTCCCACTGTAGCATTCTCTTACCTGCACACACATGATGGCGCGTTAGTTGTGCCCACTTGTCATAGGGAAAGTAATCTCTTTAGACGAGGGTTTCTTTCTATCTACCTTTTTCCTGGAACAAAGCTGTGAACTGGAGATGCTTGAATAAATGTAAGTTTTACCTTTTACCTTTTTCTTTTGGGAAGTTTCTATAAACTGCACTCACACACACTACTGGGCAGATCTATGACTCTAAACTAAATCTAACATGACCCCCCCAATAAAAGAACAGAGAAATGCTGCCAATAAACAAATGAGGAGGAATGGAGTGAGCGCAGAAGATGGCGCCGAGGAGGAAGTTATGGGAAGCAGAGAAGTGGGGAAGCGTATCTAGTTGACTACACAGCAACTGAGGACGTTTTCAGACCATTTTCAATCAGAGAATCATTTTCAACGGAGAGTCATGTAAAATGTTTTCAGGCTGGCAGAGAAACACATGAGAATATCATATTTTGGATGCCTCCCAGCACATTTTGGAGCAATAAAGCAGGTAGCTCCATTGTGGGTGTTAAACTTCTGTCTCACAGAGTTTAATTACTGGGAGCAGCAGTGGTGTAGGAGGTTAAGAGCTTGTGTATCTAATCTGGAGGAACCGGGTTTGATTCTCCACTCTGCCACCTTGGAGACTGCCGTGGAAGGAGGCTTATCTGGGAGAATTCCAGATTAGCCTGTCCACTCCCTTTCCTTCAGCCTTCGGTGACCTTGGGCTGAGTCACAGCTTCTCGAGGCTCCTCTCAGCCCCACCCACCTCACAGGGTGTTTGTTGTGAGGGGGGAAGGGCAAGGAGATTGTCAGCCCCTTTGAGAGTCTCCTGCAGGAGAGAAAGGGGGGATATAAATCCAAACTCCTCCTCCTCCTCCTTCTCCTCCTCCTCCTCCTCCTCCTCCTCCTCCTCCTCCTCCTCTTCTTCTTCTTCTTCTTCTTCTTCTTCTTCAACCATGTGCTTATCACTGTAAACTTTGTTCTGTTGCTCTTGAACCTATGGCAAGTGGAACCTATGGCAAGCCGACTGTGAGAACTGTAGCGCACCTCTCTAATATGAACCGGACTTTCTATTTATTTCCTAATAATGAGCCTGAACCCTCTCCGACGTGTTTCCTGCTCTCCTTTTGCTGAGTTTCTCTTCATTTCAAAGGCAGGGGTGAAATTTTTTGAAGGTTGTTCCTCTCGCTGGCGAAGTGTGACTGCGTCTACCTGTTTCGCTGGCATCCCACAGAGGAAGACAGATGCTGTCTGCTCAGGTGTCTACAAGTTATTAAACTGGATGCGGTTCAGACGTTAACGCCTGTCTTCTTTTGTAAGAAGAAAGGCTGCACCTTAAATTTACCAAACCAATACCTGTAATAATTCCGTGATGACCCTCAGAGAAGCATTCCCTTGTTTCAGGTATTCATTTTATTATCCCACCTTCCCTTTAAAGGTTCCAGTTTTTTTGCCCCTTGGGTCTTCTGTAACATGCAGTAAGTGCATGAAAGACTGTGGTTCTATTGCAGACTACATGCTTGGACAACACAAAGGTCGAATCCCCACTACCGTCTTAGCCAGGTTTCAGAACACAAACTAACCAGGTTTGAGGGATGACCTCCCCATTGCTTGCGTGGCAGATTCCGTTTCTGGCGCTCGTTCTCCCCGTTAATCCGCGTTCCAGCAGGACCTGGTTGCAAGTGGCATAGGCCCCATTAACACGGTTTAGAGCTGATCCGAGGGGAGGGATGAGGGTTGAAACCCTGACTCGTTTCCCGCCCTGGAGTGTGATGTGGAATTCGGGCAACCAATCAGCACTGTAATGCACATGCAGCCTTCCTTGGTTTCGTTTCCGCTTTTGCAATCTGCTAGCAAAAGGGGACGCAAAAGCTAAACAGTCAAACATGTAACTTTGAATCATTAATGGTTTATACAGGTAACGATTAACTGTTTGCACAGTTAAACAGTTAAATGTTAAACTTTTACACACTAGTTTTTTTATCATGCCCCTACAATGTACATTTCCGCAGTGGGAAAAGGTCCCGCCCCATCAAGGCATGCCAGCCAATCAAGGGAGACCGGTGAAGTGAGCTCGCCTGGTAGTGGGGATTGCTAAGAGTTCTGCAACCAGGTGTGTCTGCTGTGTGCTCGCTGCAGTGGGGAGGGAGAAACTCCGATGAAGAGGACATGGTTTCACAATGAACAGGTTTGGATCTGCGTGCAAATTTCAAGTGGGGATTCGACCAAAGTAAGCCGATCAATCCACTGGTTGAAGTAGGGGATTCCTTGCTTCCAGATCCTGCTGTCTACCACTGCTCCAAGGGGTGATGGGAGAAAATTATATATATAAAAACATGGCAGCATCAAATGCAACATTAAATCACTTCTGGGCAGAAAATGACCTAGACATATCAGAGGATAGTTCTAGGAATTGTTGGAAACTCCATAGGTTTACCATAGAGTTTTTGGCAATTCTTAAGAGTTCTGCTCAGTCACTTTTGGGTTCCCCTCTGAAAGTGATCTGATTTTTTTTTTAAAATCTCTTTTAAAAATGAATTTCATTTTAAACAAGCAGATCGTTCTAAACAATTCATCCCGTATTCTTTTCACTCTCTGTGGGCATCACATCTTCTTGGACGTTCCAATCCTAAGGGCATTTTCCCCCATTTTTTTCCCCAATTATAAATAAAAAAACAACATTTTGCATAAGCTGAAAAGAATTTGGGGCTCCTCCTTGCAAGAAACAGCTGGATATGAATGGCAAATAATTTGGTAACATTTAACAGAATCATAGAGTTGGAAGAGACCCCAAGGGCCATCAAGTCCAACCCCCTGCCATGCAGGAACACACAATCAAAATATTCCCGACAGATGGCCATCCAGCCTCTGTTTTAAAACCTCCGAAGAAGATACTCCATTACTCTCCGAGGCAGTAAATTCTACTGTCAAACAGCCCTGACAGTCAGAAAGTTCTTCCTGATGTTTAGGTGGAATCTCTTTTCCTGCACCTTGAATCCATCACTCCGTGTCCCAGTCTCTGAGGCAGCAGAAAACAAGCTTGCTCCCTCACCAACATGGCATCCCTTCAAATATTTAAACATGGCTATCATGTCCCCCCCTTAACCTTTGCTTCTCCAGACTAAACATCCCCAGCTTTCTTAGGTGTCTCCCTCGTGGGGCATGGATTCCTGACCTTTTACCATTTTGGTTGCCCTCATACGGACCGGAGCCAGTGACCTCGTTAGCGGGGCGCATTACTTTCTAAAAGCAGCTCAATTGTCTTCCTGGTAAGGTGTATCCTGAGTTTTGGCCCAGCATGTTCATCAATTAAGATAGGTGATTTGTAGTCAAATCCTCGCTCGGCTATTTTGCGGGTTGGGTGGCTTTGAGCCGCGTTGCCTCAGGAGAAATTCGAAGAACATCCTCCAAAGGAGTCGAGCAAGATGCACACATCATAAATACAAAAACAAAACTGAGACCTGGTAGCAACTCGTTTTGGAAATCAGCTAGCGGGCTGAGCACGTGGATCCCTCTAATTCAGTGGTGGAGAACCTCCGAAGAAGATACTCCATTACTCTCCGAGGCAGTAAATTCTACTGTCAAACAGCCCTGACAGTCAGAAAACAAGCTCCCTCCTTCTTCGACGTGATATCGCTTCAAATATTGAAACATAGCTATCTGAAATTAACAGAACTGAACCCCAGCTCCCTAAGCCTCTCTTCTTAGAGCATGAAATCCAGACCTTTTACCATTTTGGTTGTGCTCCTCTAGACCCGTTCCAACTTGTCAATATCCTTCTTAAACTGCGGCATCCAGAACTGAACACAGCACTCTAGGTGAGGTTTGACCAGTGGTCGGATCCAAAAATTTTAGTAACAGGTTCCCATGGTGGTGGGATTCAAACTGTGGCATAGCGCCAATGGGGCTGGGCGGGGCACAATTGGGGCGTGGCTGGGCATTCCTGGGGCGGGGCATTCCTGGGCGGGGCAGAGGCAAGGACGCAGCTGCTGTGCTGGTCCTTGAGCGGGAAATGAATGCACGCAGGCGCAGGCTGCCACGCATGCCGGTGCACCTCCTGCTAGACTGCTTCAAGTTCTGCACGCTACTGCTGAGAGGAGGGGCGTAACTAAGGCAAAAATCACGTGGCAAAATCACCAATGAGTAACCCCCTCTCGGCACACACAAATAATTAGTAACCTACTCTCGGGAACCTGTGAGAACCTCCTGGATCCCACCTCTGGGTTTGACCAATGCAGAGCAGAGTGGTTGAATTACTTCCCTTGATCTAGACACTGTACTCTTATTGATGCATTTCTCAGGAGGGTATCACCCGACTTCTAACCATGCGTGGGCTTTCCCCCAAAGTACTTTCACGGTATTAGGGGAGAAGACCAGACACATTTTAAAAAATAGGCTGCAGGCTACATAATCAAGATCTTCGCTTTAAAGCATGCCTTCGCTGACTCCAAACCCATGTCATCCTGCTCTGTTTCCCCCACACCTCTTTATTTTCTTGTTTTTCCTTCCTCTCAACAAAAGACAGAGATCATAAGGGGCGGGGGAGAAAGACCCGCCAAAAAATGGAATTTGTCTTTATGAAAGAAAATACTGTAGATATTTTGCCAGAAAGGACACATAGTGAAAATAGATTAGTTCATTTGGGCAGTGTGGGGAAAAATATATATATATATCCTGGAGCAGGTGGCGTGGACTGGGAGGAGAGAGCAAGAAAAATGTTGTGTGTGGAGAGTGCTCTCCAAAAAAATGTGATTTTTTCTTTTGCATCAGAAGAAAAAAATAGGAAAACTCGCCTGGCCACTGAGGCCTGTCACAAATTCTAGTGGGCCTTTTCATTCTGCTGATTCTGTTAAAAAGAACCTGTGCGTTGACAGACATCCATAAGTAGAGCTGGGAATATCTCTTGGAAAAGGAAATGAAGAAAATTCAACACCTTACAAATGGGAAATATGTATTTATGCCAGTTTTTTTTTCTGAGGAATATACCGTACAAACAAGCTTTGGATATTTGTTCCTTTCAGTTTGAAAAATACATACATGCTGGCATTGCTGTTCTGTATCATCAAAATTTGGGTATAGTTTGAAAGGGATCAGGAGGAATTTTTAGGTACCCTAAGATAATTGTGAATTTATTAAAACCTTCATACAGGGATTAAGAAACCAATTGTTCTGGTTTGGGGCAGCATTTACACTAGTATTGAGTGCTGCCATCTTCCAGGCAGGGGCTGGAGATCTGGGCTTACAACCAGTGGTGGGATTCTGCCGGTTCGCACCTGAGCAGCAGTGGCGTAGTGGCTAAGAGCAGGTGCACTCTGATCTGGAGGAACCAGGTTTGATTCCCAACTCTGCCGCTTGAGTTGTGGAGGCTTATCTGGGGAATTCAGATTAGCCTATGCACTCCCATACACGCCAGCTGGGTGACCTTGAGCTAGTCACAACTTTCCGGAGCTCTCTCAGCCCCACCTACCTCACAGGGTGTTTGTTGTGAGGGGGGAAGGGCAAGGAGATTGTGAGCCCCTTTGAGTCTCCTGCAGGAGAGAAAGGGGGGATATAAATCAAAACTCCTCTTCCTCTTCCTCTTCCTCTTCTTCTTCTTCTTCTTGGTTCTCCTACTGGTTTTGTAAAGTCTCCCCCGATCCCATTCTACCAAACCCAGTTTCAAGCATGCAGATAGAATAAGAAACACATTCCATGCGTGCCAAAGCACAGCAGTTGGGCCGATTCCTGGACCGATGTGCAATTTTAGTGCTCACTGCCGTCTCTCACGCTCCCTTTACTGTCTTTATGCACTGGGCTGCTTGCGTCTCCCATTCTCTCCGGGAAACACGGCACATCAAATCAGCCAATGGCTAACTCTGTCTCTTTTATTGTTTCTGTGGCACAGATCTATGTGCCTACATTCTCCCAGCCCTCCCTCTGACCCCTGCGAGGTGCTCCTTTGTGTGGAACGGCGGAAGAAAGAGAGGGAGAGAGAAAGGACCCTGAAATAATTTTCCTCATAGCTATACAGAGAATGATAATAACGGCTATTCAGAGCCGGGCTTTGTATAATGGAGCCCACTTAATGAAGATCTGATATAAAAATAAGCTGAGGAGAATAGTTTTAGCAGCCGGCAGTGTTCTTCAACAATGGGCCGCGTGCGTTCCGGGAGGGTGAGGTACACATTCAAAATGTGTACCTCACCCTTCAAAATGAAGAGCCTTTCATACCTTTAAAAAAAATGGAACACCTTCATTGCTTCACATCTGTTCTAGAGTACTTTCCTTAACCTGTGACAGAGCAGAAGATTTGTATCAGGGTCAAGGCAGTCATAGGTATACCTATGTTCAGGTGGGGACTGAAGTTTTCCTGGAGCCAGTGTGGTGTAATGGTTAAGAGCAGGTGCACTCTAATCTGGAGAACCGGGTTTGATTCCCCGCACTGCCACTTGAGCTGTGGAGGCCTATCTGGTGAGCCAGAATAGCTTGTGCACTCCGACACATGCCAGCTGGGTGACCTTGGGCCAGGGGCAGAGCGAGGGGGAACTGCACCCTTGCCACGCCCCTGGACCACCCTGCCATGCCCATGCAATGCCCTCCCCATGCCCCCCTAGGGGCGCGTGCCCGGTGTGTCATGCACCCCCCCCCAATTCCCTTGGCACTACACTACTGGCTTGGGCTAGTCACAGTTCTTCGGAGCTCTCTCAGCCTCACCCAACTCACAGGGTGTTTGTTGTGGAAGGGGTGGAAGAAAAGGAGATTGTAAGCCCCTTTGAGTCTCCTTGCAGGAGAGAAATGAGGAATATAAATCCAAACTACTACTACTGCTGCTGCTGCTGCTGCTGCCAAAGGCTTTCACGGCCAGATTCAACTGGTTCTGGTGGGTTTTCTGGGCTGTTTGGCCATGGTCTGGTATTTGAAATTCACCAGACCATGGCCACACAGCCCAGAAAACCCACCAGAACTACTGCTGCTGCTGCTGCTGCTAGTCTTCCTCTTCTACTGATTTTTAGCCCATGGAGAGGAAATGGCAGATTTGGAGTGTGTGTTTTATGACATAAAATCCCTTCAGGAAACTTTGCCCTTCCAGGTACCATCCACCACCCCTCCCCGCTAAAAATCTCCAGGGGTGGCGACCATAGTCACTGGTCAAAACAGACCTGCAGCGTGTGGTCTCCATGATCGGGCCACCTGTTAGCAGAACATACTTCACCAGGTAAGAAGAAGAGCTTGGATTGATACCCCGCTTTTCTCAAGCACAAGGCATCTTTAAGCATCTTACAAACTCCTTCCCTTCCTCTCCCTGCAACAGACACCTTGTGAGGTACATGGAGCCAAGGGAGTTTGGAGAGAACTACGACCAGTCTAAGGTCGCCCAACAGGCTTCATGTGTAGTGGGGAAACAAATCCAATTCACTCGATTACAGTCTGGCGCTTACGTGGAGGAGTGGGGAATCAAACCCAATTAGAGTTCAGATTAGAATCTACATCTGGACAAAAGGCCTTCCATAGATACCAGGTCTATTTGGGTTTCTCTCTCTGGGAACCTGCAAGGAGAATTAGAGGGGGGGGCAGGGACAAGCAATTTGGCATTGTGCCACTGCATGACATCTCTTCTGGCATGAAAATGAAAGTGACATTATTGTGTGTATATGTGGTGGTGGTGGTGTGCTAAGCTTTAGGATTCATCCCAAACTCTATGGTTAAACCACAGAGATTGCGGTGAATCCTAGAGTGTTCCTCCAACCCAGTGACATCTTTTCCAGTTTCGTAGCAGAGATGATGATGCACATTGGAGCAATGCTAAATGACTCCCTCCAACTTTCCCCCTGCTGTTCTTTCGAATGGTGGTGAGGATTGGGGGGGGGGTCTAGGCCAGGAGGTTTTATGCTATCACAGATCTGGATTCCCTAGTTTAACAGACATGTTCAAGTTTATTCTCTTCTGTGCCTGAAGAGGGCTCTAAGGCTCAAGTACACAACATTCAGGTATCTTATTGTTTCCTTTGGCATCCCTAGCACTGAACGATAGAACGTAAGAGCTTAAAAATGACCCACACTATTTATTATTATTTACTTGGAAAAAACATATGCCACCTTTCTAGATACTTATTGTGGCTCATGAAGCAAAAATAATGGATAACTAGCAATAAAGCCCATTGCACTAACAAATACAGTGGGCTCTAGAAAACTGTTGGTGGGTTAGCAGCGCCCACCAAGGGGGGAAACCTCTCCTGCCTTTCCTCCCCGCTTCGACCCATAGTTTACCACCGATAATGAAAACCTAGTGTAATTATTCAATGAAAAAAGCTTACTGATCCCCCAACACACACACACACACACACACACACACACACACACACACACACACACACACACACACACACACACACACACACACACACACACAGACAGACAGGCTCCCCTAACTTTGCAAATGGGTTCTCCTGGCTCAGCTGTAGTTTGACAAAGTTTGTCCTGTGTTCCCAGGCAGAAAGTTCTTCAACGTTCACCCAGAAACCTAATCTTGGTAGACAGAAGTGCACAATGGGGTGCCTAGCAGTGTGGCGCACATTCTCTGCATTGGCTAGTGTACCCACAAGGACACAAAATCTTGTCAGGTATTGCCCTCGCCCATATCTGCCTTGCAAAAATACCTGCCTCACACCCTTCTTGAAGGAAGGAAGGTGAAACAATGCCTTCTACTATGGAAAGCTTCCCCATCTCCAACCCTGGTCTGTTGACCTTACTGAACACAAAGTACCTGCTAATGTATTTGCTCTAACTAGCTTCTTTCCAAAGACCACCTTATTTGCATCCACGGTTGTTTTATAACTGTGATTGAATCAGCTTCCTCCCATTCCATGGCTTAGTCCATTAGCACCAAGTGCCTAACCCAGAGTAAATACCCAATACTTAAGTTTAATGTTCATTTTGTCTTCCCACAGAAAGACAAGGACCCTCCTTTGTCCAGGGAGATTAAGATCTCTTTGCATCACCAGAGGACCCATTTCTCCCTGTACTTCTGAGTCTGCCTTTGGGTTCAGTTGTGCTGCTTGCCATCTGCTTTCTATCCCACTTCCATGGGGCCCAGGTAGGTCTGGACTATGCTTCTTTAACCCAAAGTCACTTTAGGATCTGGTACGGTATTTCCCTTGCAAATTCCCCAATTACCTCCATCCTTCTCAAAATCTATCCCCTCAACACTGCTTGCACCCTAAGACTTTGATTATTGGGTGTTCATACTTTGGATTACTTTACTTCTACAACATTGTTAAAGCTTATTCTCTCTCCTGCAGATTTCTTGCTTAAGCAAACTTCTGTAAAAGTTGGTAACCAAGATTCTGAGCTTGCCCAACTGGTCGCTAAGCTTTCGCTAATTCCCCAACTCTAAAAGGGACAGGACAGACTCCCACCACCTTGGGTAACAATCAGATATAAAAGGGTAGCCTGAGCCATCCAGCTCAAGGATAATAACTGTGTGCCATCAATTCAAAACCAACTCATAGCAATACCAGGACCATGAGGTTTTCTTGGCAAGAGTTGCACAGAGCTGGTTTGCCATTGCTTGCCTCAACCTAAGGACCCTGGGATTCCTTCATTCTCTCCCTTCCAAGTACTAACCAGAGGCAACCCTGCTTAGCTTCTGAGATCTAATAAGATAGGGCTAGCCTGAGCCATCACATGACATCACATGGAGGAGAAGTCGATCTATGGCTACCAATCTTGATCCTCCTTGATCTGAGGTTGCAAATGCCTTAGCAGACCAGGTGCTCGGGAACAGCAGCAGCAGAAGGCAATTGCTTTCACATCCTGCATGTGAGCTCCCAAAGGCACCTGGTGGGCCACTGTAAGTAGCAGAGTGCTGGACTAGATGGACTCTGGTCTGATCGAGCAGGCTCTTTCTTGTGTTCTTATGACCAGAGGAATGCATATCCCATTGCTGCATATTGCCATTTATTGCTATGGCAGCAAGATTACATTCACATACTTCCCCCCCCCCTTTAGCCTTCCTCTGTCTGAGTGACATTAAGAATGAAGGTATAATAGGGAGGTGTGAAGCATTTATATCTAACAACATAAAACAGCCTGACAATTGACCTTGCAAACCCTGAGGAAAAAAAATCTCCTTTGCATGTCCCAGTCATCAAATGTGTCAGGAGAGCCAATCAATGTAACGTAAACATGTACAGCAGTTGATAGCAAATCCTGGGCAGTGTATAACAGAACACCTCCCTTATAAAGAGTGAACAAAGGTGCCTCCCTATTAACCACATAGATTTATTGACCTATTGATGTTCTTAAAAGGTTTCTGCTCTAAAACTAGGCTATATGTAAATAAGAACATTGGAAAACGGAAGGATGAATGGGGGGGGGGAGCTCAGAAGCTGCCTGATTCATTCTGGCTTTCTGGAGATGCCTTTTTGCCTTCTTAATTATTTTTTAACTTGTACTCGTCTCAAGCACGGAACGAGAAGAGTCTCCCCTGATCAGAAAAGTCCCATTTCCGTAATTGCAAATGAAGCAAATTTGCCTCTATTTAGTCACCATGTATAATCCACAATGCATACTAAACATTATTTATTCTCGCCGAATGTGCTTATATTTTAAACGATACGTCATTCCAAGCTTCCCATTTCAAAAAGGATGTGGCGGCCCAGTGGAAAAATGCAAAAAAAGACCAAGAGGTAGGAGTTCCATCCATGCAAAACAGAGGTGGGATCCAGCAGGAGGTGCACCGGCATTCGTGGCAGCCTGCACCTGCGTGCATTCGTTTCCCGCCCAAGGACCGGCGCAGAGCCTGTGTCCTTGCCACAGCCCCGCCCAGGAATGCCCCGCCCAGGAATACCCAGCCACACCCCCGTCGTGCCCCGCTCAGCCCCATTGGCGCTACACCACAGTTTGAATCCCACCACCATGGGAATCTGTTACTAAATTTTTTGGATCCCACCACTGATGCAAAGGAAAGATACAATATTTAGATTTTTTCTACTGTTTGTGTGTGTTGGGGGGTAAGTAGGTTAGATTTGCAGAGATTCACAGAATTACAAATGGCATAGAGACACTGGAATAAAATTCACCTTGAGGGTCCTAACTGGGGCCCTGTCGCAACTGCACATACAATCAGTGCTTCATCAGCTGCGTAGGATTCAGGTGGGGCGCTGAATCAGATTCAAGGGTTTGGTACTAACCGTCAAAGCCTTAAATGGTCTGAGACAATCATTCTTGTGGAACTGCCTCTCCCATTGTGTCCCCCAAAAGTAGTGTGACCAGACGTCCCGCTTTTGGCGGGACAGTCCCGCTTTTAACCAATTTGTCCTGCGTCCCCCGGGGTTTTTTAAATGTCCCGATTTTTGGAAGGCTGCCACAATGCCTTCTGGGGCGCTCCCCTTTTCCCATCCTGTCACAGGGCGGGAAACAGGGGAGCGCCCCAGAAGGCAGTGCAGCAGCCTCCCGTGCTGCCACACTGCCTTCTGGGGCACTCCTGGTTCCTGCCCTGTGACAGGGCGGGAAACTGGGGAGCGCCCCAGAAGGCAGTGCGCTCCTGCAGCTGCGTGCACGCACGTCCAACTTTAAAAAGTTGAAAATCTGGTTACCTTACCCAAAAGGCTCTTATTCTCAGAGCTGCAAAACAGGAGAGAGAGAGCGAGAGAGAGAGAGAGATGGAGATAAAGAGGAAAGGGTGGTCGTTACATGGTACACCGTTGTTGGGTCAATGGTTCCATTTTACAGGGTCTGCGGAACTTCACCAGATCTTGCAGGGCCCAGATCTCATCTGACAGAGTCACGTAGATATAGTGGAGACATCCGGGGACAAACATCCCGGGCGCTCCCTGGTGAGTCATGTGGGGGGTGGAAAATTGCCCTCCATGCTTTTGAAACACCCACCACACTTCTGGCTGGGCAGGCTGCCTCAGCCTGCCTGAGGAGGTGACTGAGCGACCAGCCAGGCGCTGCCTCCCGGCAGGCCTCAACAGGCCCCATCTAGTGAGAGGGGGCATCCCCCCAGCTGGAGGTTGGGCTGCACCTCAGCTAGTGCCTGGTCTGCATAGTGCCAGCTCAAATAAGCCGTTGTGGGAAGACATATCTACCCCAGAGTGCAGGGGGCACGTGGGGCAGGGTGTGTGTGTAGATACCACAGGACATAGGTGTGCGTGAGGGGTGTGTGTAGCTACCACAGGGCATGGGGCATGGGGGTGGAGCACGTAGCTACCACAGGGTGTGTGGGATGCCATTTTACCCTGATCACCATTTTGCCCCACTACACCTCTGTCAGGACCTCAGCAGGGTATAGAGTCCAGCCCTCAATGCAGCCTTGATCTCTGTCATCTGGAGAACAGTCATGATTCCCAGTGAGGTTGGCAACTCTGCTTCCTGCCTTTCCATGTGTGGTTCAGACCTTTCTATTTCCCAGAGGTTTTGACATGTCTTTTACTAGGTTGCTGCTGCTGTATTTAGCCATTGACATTTATAGTATTTCTTTTCAATGTAGACATTAGATGTATCTATTTGAAAAAGGGGCCTGGGGGATGTGGTTTACATGCCTGGCATTCCTGGTTAAATCCCAGGCATTTTTGGTAGGGCTGGAAAACCCATTTGCTTGGGACATGAGTTATACTGCCTACTGGAGCGGGTGAAGTCAGATGTCAAATTCGCAGCCCTCCAGATGTTATGGACTACAGTTCCCATCATCCCCTGCCAGCATCATGTTGGCAGGGGATGATGGGAACTGTAGTCCATAACATCTGGAGGGCCGCAAGTTTGACACCTATGGTCTAAGCATACAGCTGCTTATTGTTTTGAGGGCAGCACCTTCCCTCCCCTTCTCTGCAGGATGGCTGGGTCATGACCAGATGATGCCCCCTCCCCTTCCCCCTCTCTCCCCTTCCCCCCAGGGTGGGTGGGCTTGACCATAAGATGGGCCCCCTTCCCTTCCCCTTTCCCCTCCCTCCCTCCCTTCACCCTAGGGTGGGTGGGCCACAACCAGATGGTGGAACCCCTTCCCTTCCCCTCTCCTTCTCCCTCCCCTTCCCCCTAAAGTTGGTGAGCTCAACCAGATGAAGGGCCCCCTTCCTTTCCCCTTCCTTTCCCCTCCCCTCCCTCCTCTTTCCCAGGGTGGGCGGGCCTCGGCCAGATGATGGACGCCTTCCCTTCTCAATAGCATGGCTCAATAGTATGGCATGCAGACGGTCTCGAAAGGAAGTTGAAATCCATCCTTGACCGACACCATTAAGAACACACAAATCCACGGGATATCCGAAGCAGTGCTTAAAAATGCAAAGTACACGCGCCACATTTATATTTGCAAGACAGACGAGGACAGTTCTGAAGGCAATAGATTTTTTTTCCCTGATGGAATTTGCATTATAAAAATATTGAAGGAGAAAGAGATCTAACAGCGCACACCTTTCGAAAAGCTGCCTCCAACTATATTTACCTGGCTGAACAGCTGTTCTGGTCCCCTGAGTAAACAATTAAATGTTTTTAACGAAGCTGCACTTACACATATTTACCAAATAGAGTGGAACCGAAATTAGTATCCTGTAAATTAATTGCCCCAGTTGGCTGTAGCGATTTCCGACCAAACCTGCGAAATAGACGGCTGCCGAGTTTTCCAAGGAGGACATCCGGCGAAGAGCCACGGTCAGGTGTCCCGTTCTCCGTGTTTATAGTTCAGATTATAAAACCCTATTAATTTGGTTTATTTACGGTGCTTCTGGCCTGCCTCCTGTGAGGAATTCAAGGCAGCTACCAATTTTATAAGGCATAAAACACAATGGTAAATCTCAGGAAATAACAGCCCGCAATACAAATGTCACAAGAAAGCTCTGAAATAATCAACAATTAAATCAAGGGCCTTCCAGAGCAAGGTCTTGAATCTTTTTTAGAAACCCAAAGAAGTGATATCGTTCTCTCTTCCAGGGGGAAGAACTTCCACAACTTGGGGGGTAGCAGCCAAAGAGCTTCCCCCATCATGAATCTCTGCCGACACAATCTTATATGTATTGTAAAAGGGTTTGACGGCTGGGATCACTAGGGTGTTGTGAGTTTTCCAGGTTGTATGGCCGTGTTCTAGCAGCATTCTCTTCTTATGTTTCGCCAGGATCCTCTGAAGATGCCAGCCACAGATCCAGGCAAAACTTTAGGAGAAGGGGCTACTGGAGCATGGCCATACAATTCGGAAAACCCACAACATCCTAACGATCTTATATGATGCAGGTTGTCCTATGAATGTCTCACCTGTTGACCTTGCGGTTCAGACAGAGGCAGTCTGGAGAAGAGCAAGTGAAGGAATGGCTTGATAGCCATGTTAAACATTTGAAGGGGTGTCTTGTTGAAGAGGAAGCAATCTTGTTTTCTGCTGCTACAGAGACCAGGACAAGGAGTAATGGGTTCAAGGTAGAGGAAAAGAGATTCCACCTAATCCTTTCTCCGTGCCTCAAACATATCTTACTCAATGAATAGTTATTATCTTATTCATGGATGGCAACCACAAGTCAATATTTGCTTTTGATTGGAGTCATGTGGTTGTCCCAGGCTGAATCTTCATCTGGGGTCCCATGGTTGCTCTCATCAGCCCTCTGTGGTGGGGTTAAGATCCTGTTCTCCACATCAACCATTGTTCCGTCTAGCTCAGCATTTTCTACTATAACTGACTTTAGTTCTCCAGAGTCTCAGGGTGAAGATATCGAAGAAGAAGAGTTTGGATTTATACTCCACTTTTCTCAACTGTGCGGAGTCTCAAAGTGGCTTAGAAACGCCTTCCCTGCCTCTCTCCACCACAGACACCTTGTGAGGAAGGTGGGGCTGAGAAAGTTACGAGGGAACTATGGCTAGTCCAGTGGTGGCCAACCTTTGGCACTCCAGATGTTATGGACTACAATTCCCATCAGCCCCTGCCAGGATGCCAATTGGCCATGCTGGCAGGGGCTGATGGGAATTGTAGTCCATAACATCTGGAGTGCCAAAGGTTCACCACCACAGGGCTAGTCCAAGGTCACCCTGCAGGTTTTGTGCGTAACAGCAGGAAAACAAACTTGGTTCACCAGATTAGAGTCGGCCACTCATGTGGAGGAGTGGGGAATCAAACCCGTTTCATCAGATTAGAGTCCACCGCTCTTAACTACTACACCACACTGGCTCTCAAGAGAAGGGGAATCTTTTAAAGTATCTACAGCTCTAAGCCAAAGATGCAAGGAACGGAATTTGGAATGTTATCTGTGAAAAGCAGGTACTCTATCACTGAATCACAGATGCTCACCTTTCTGCACAGCAACAGGTGAGGAGACAATGTAATTTCCACTACTGCACTGCCCCAGAGGCGTGGGGAGAAAATGGCACCTGGGGCAAAATGATGCTTGGGCCTCTCCCCTTCATGGGCCCCCACCCCCATGGCCCCCATAGGGCCTCACCCCTCCTTGCCTTAGTTCAGCCGGCTGCAGCTAGCTAAAAAAGTAGCCTGGCTGGGCCCACCAGGCTGCTCCAGGCTTCTGCTGGGCCTGGGGGAGCGAGGCAAGGGGGAGGTGGGAGCGATTTTCTGCCTCCCATGTGATGCTATTGGCGTGCACCCGGGGCAGGGTGCCCCCGGGTCCCGTTGTAGCTACGCGATTGCACTGCCCTGTTTATTTCAAAAAAAGAAACCTGGATAATCTTGCCATTTGTGCAACCAGAGTTTTAATGAGCAACATTACCATATTTACATACTTCTCCAGAGTTAATAGGACGAACATCATACCTGACGATGTGAGAAGCGAAGTCTACCCAGTTGAAAATCTTTTGCAGGGAGAAGGGATTGCAGCTTTGCTTCGGTTGTTTTATGAAAATCTCACCGAGTCAGAAGGGGGGAAGGAGAGAGACAGCCGCACCTGATGATCCATAATCACATTAATACTTTATGTCTATATTTGTCAATAGATTAATGTCATATTTTACGCCATGCATTATTTATGCCCGCCGCTAAATGTTTTATGCAGGCCCCCTTTTGTTTTTAACGACTCCGTTTTCGGCTTTTGTTTGTTAAAAAGTTTGATTTTGATGGATGCCGTAGATTCCAGAGAGACCTTTGCCTAATTTTAGAACAATGAGAAGTTGTTAGTGTTGCGTTAAGCGAGACTTACGAGCGAAGGGTTTTAGATGGGAATGGTGGCATTTCTCTCCACTCTCTCTTTCCTCTCCCGGGGCTATTATGGAGTTGTGCTCTGCTCCATGGTAGTGCGCATTCCCTTCAGGGCAGTTTCCATTACAGACATGTTTCCCCCCTCACACGCTTACCATGTCAGAGATCCAACATTTCCTGCATTTTCTGAAAGTAGCGTTTGGGTTTTCCCCCACATGTGCAGGGAAAGCAAAGGAGCCCCACTGGCTCCCAGTTGAGTTCCGAATCATCTTCAAGGTGTGGGTATTGACCTTTAAGGCCTTACGCGGCCTGGGACCCTCATATCTTCGGGACAGCATTACCCCATATGTCCCCACTTGGCCTCTACATTCAGCAGAGGCCAATTTACTGGTGGTTCCTGGCCCCTCAATGATGTGGCTGGCCTCCACTAGGGCCAGGGCCTTTTCAGCCTTGGCCCCTGCCTGGTGAAACACTCTTCCTCCAGCTGTCTGGGCCCTGCAGGATCTTGGTGAATTCTGCAGGGCCTGTAAGACTGATTTGTTCTACCGGGCTTTTGGAGTGCCCAGCCGCTGATCGAGGTGCCCCTTCTATTCCTCCGGTTTCGGAGTCCCCCTGTCATCTAGGGGACCCACTTTTTGTTCTGTTTCCCCCTCCTTGGGAGGGTTTAATTGGGGTTATTGCTGACGCCATTTTTTTTACTGAATTTACTGCTGTGTTTTAAATGCTTAAATTTAAATTCAAATTATTTTAATTTAATAGAGTTTTTGTTTGTATATATTGTATGTAGAATCTGTGTTGTGCACTGCCCAGAGCCCTTCAGGGGTTGGGCGGTATAAAAATCTTATAAATAAATAAACAAACAGACAAACAAACAAACGAACCAACAAACGGACGGACGGACGAATGAATGAACAAACAAACAAAAGCAGACCAGCCCAGGGGACATATGGGGGCAAATGTCCCCGATCGGCCCCCATTAGTCTGCCCCCACACCCCTCCTTTTTCCCCCTAGATCCCGTGTAGCCAGCACTCTCCAGGGAATAAGTGGCCTGCCCCTCTATGGACAATGAAGTGGGCCAGCTGCTCAAGGATGCCGCTGGGCTAACCCCACTGCTGCCCCGTCCGTGCGCCTTCTGGGTGGTGGCCCCACTGGGTGACAGAGCACGTCAGGAAGATGGGTCCCACAAGCTCCTGGCCTTTGCCAGCCCCCAGCCCGTCTCCTAGTCGAAGGGGCTACTTGGAGGGACCTGGAAAACTCAGTTCTTACCCCGGGCTCCATGTTCTGTCAATATGCCATTGCCAGTATCTGTTCCCATTGCTTCATGGTTAGAACATAAGAACATAAGAACATAAGAACAAGCCAGCTGGATCAGACCAGAGTCCATCTAGTCCAGCACTCTGCTACTCGCAGTGGCCCACCAGGTGCCTTTGGGAGCTTACGTGCAGGAGGTGAAAGCAAGGGCCTTCTGCTGCTGCTGCTCCTGAGCACCTGGTCTGCTAAGGCATTTGCAATCTCAGATCAAGGAGGATCAAGACTGGTAGCCATAGATCGACTTCTCCTCCATAAATCTGTCCAAGCCCTTTTTAAAGCTATCCAGGTGAGTGGCCATCACCACCTCCGGTGGCAGCATATTCCAAACACCAATCACACGTTGCGTGAAGAAGTGTTTCCTTTTATTAGTCCTAATTCTTCCCCCCAGCATTTTCAATGAATGCCCCCTGGTTCTAGTATTGTGAGAAAGAGAGAAAAATTTCTCTCTGTCAACATTTTCTACCCCATGCATAATTTTATAGACTTCAATCATATCCCCTCTCAGCCGCCTCCTCTCCAAACTAAAGAGTCCCAAACGCTGCAGCCTCTCCTCACAAGGAAGGTGCTCCAGTCCCTCAATCATCCTTGTTGCCCTTCTCTGCACTTTTTCTATCTCTTCGATATCCTTTTTGAGATGTGGTGACCAGAACTGAACACAGGACTCCAAGTGCGGTCGCACCACGGCTTTATATAAGGGCATGACAATCCTTGCAGTTTTATTATCAACTCCTTTCCTAATGATCCCCAGCATAGAGTTTGCCTTTTTCACAGCTGCCATGCATTGAGTTGACATTCCCATGGAACTATCAACTGTTCCCATTGCTTCATAGTTTCTGCTCCTCTCCAGCCCACTCCGTGCATGCACTGTGAGGGGATTGATGGGACTTCTTTTTTTCCCTTTCTTGTTTGAAAAATTATTCCAGTGCTTTTTCAGAGGAGCGCTGGAACGTTAAAACAAGCGAAACAAACAAAGGGAAATCTTTTCAAGGGAAAATTTTTTAAAGTATCTACATCTCTAAGCCAAAGATGCAATGAATGGCAAAAAAAGCTGGGAATTAACCTATGGGCTGGAAAAGACCCAGAAGCAGGGGCGGGCAAAATGGTAGCCAAGTTCACCTTGAGCAGCAGGGTGCTTCCTCGAGTGTAAATGGAGAAATGTGGGGGAAATTCCACTGTTGAGCCCGGAGCCTCGGAAGGACTGCATGCATAACAGGCCCCGGTATCCCCAGCCCCTCCCTTTTGAAGGAGATTAAACTTCAGAGCAGTGAAGTTTTGATCATTTCTTGCTTATGCCTGTATCTTTATGAAACATCAGCTCGCACTGTATGAAACTCTGCTAGCTGGGGGAATATAATCAAACGGATCACAGCCTTATCTTCATCAGGTTGCTACACCACCGCCGAGAGACACTTCTAAAAAATGTGAAGCTGGCATCCCGAAGGGGGTGCGGGGAGAGACGCCACTGCTGCTTCTGTGCCTGTAGTTGCCAAGCACAGATAGGAGGCCGATCCCAAACTTATGCTGCCCATTCTGTAAACCAGGGCTGGTTCCAGGTATTGGCGACCGGCAGAGAATGCTCATGGGGGCCCCCTATGTCCACCCACCCATACTCCACATTCCCATGTGTGGCTGGATGGGCAGTGGAATCAGTCGGCCAAGGGTAGTGATGGAAATCTAGCCAAGGGCAGTGCAAGATCTCCAGCTGTGGTAGAAAGTCTCCAGTGGCATACCAGCAGATGAAGGCGCCTGGGGCAAGTGCTGGGATTGTGCCCCCTAAAATGTGCACATGTAACCCCTGTGTCAGAATGGGATGACCCAGAAAGGGGTGGAGTCTGAAAAGAAGCAGAAGGCTGCGGAACTCATGAGGTTGGAGGAAGCAAGGCTACCAGGCAGGGACCTTGATTGATTTTATTAAGCCCTTAACACCTTGTTTAAGGTAACTGCAATGTTGTGGGGAACTAGTGGGAAGGGAGTTGATTTTTTTGCTATATTGTAAATGTTAGAACTTTATTGTTTCAGGGTTTTTGTGTATGTAAATGGTGAGAGTTTTCTGGGAACCTTCATCCTCTTGAATCCCGTTCACCAAGCCTCTGAAGTCTTCAAAACCAACCACCAGCAAAGAAGAATTGGACTTGGCAATATCAGCAGACTGTAAATATAGGGACTTGAAAATGCAAACTTAACAGGACTGTAAAGTGTAAATGTTAAATGTTTTAAAAGTGTTATTTGTTAAGAGAAGTAAACTGTTTTGTTTTAAATTTAGTTCTTTGCAACTCCTTCCAAGTACTGCCCCACAGAACCCACAGAAAGAGGTTACACACTCTCCAACCAAAATTGCAACCCTACCTCTCCAAAGCAGCAGGAGATGAGCGAGCAGCAGGCAATAGGAAACAGACTCGGGAGGGTGGGTGGCGGTGGGGGGTGGGAAGCCAAATGTGCCCCCCTATGTGACCCGGGTAAGTGGTGTCTGGATCTCAAGGCCCTCATGCCCCCCCTGCCCCCGGTTCTCCACTGGAAGTCTTCCACCACCAGCCCTAGTTGTCTGCCCCCACTCAGAGCAGTATTGTGAGGATTTAAAAGGAGAAAAAAAAGAAAATGAAAATGTCAGCTGCATTGCTACATTACTTTCTGGGGACAACCTGGAAATGATGTAAGTTAGCTCTAGGAGTGCCCAAAAACTCTATGCTCCCACTCTCAATCCTTTCTCCTGTTGTTACAACGACGTAACGAGTTAAACTAAATAAGCTCAAAGAAGCTCAAGTAGATACAGAATAAAGTCAGAGAGATCTTTTTTCGGCCAACTGCGGGCAAGACAATATCAGGGGAGTCACTCCCAAAATGGCAGTGTGTTCTCACTTTTATAGTTTTAATGACAAGCTACATCAAAATGGCAGCAAAGAATACACCCCAAAATGCCCGCATCATCAATCAATCACACAAAAGGTGGAGATTTTCCCTGTTCCCACAGCACTTTGGAGTTGTCCAGAATCCCCATTGGAAGATGTCAGCATTTCACTCTTTGACGTTATATGAACCCAAAACCCTTGTTCCTTCTTATCATTAATGTTTCTTGTTACCCTATGTCTCAGACAAAGAGCCTGAACTTTCTCATAGGCCTCCCTATTGTCTCAGGAAAACGAAGGGCAACTTTAAGGTATATTTTGGGTACAACGGGATCTTAAAAACAGTTTAGCTTGCACATTTTATGTCACTGTGAACAAAGGGGCATTTTTGGAGTTATTAGGCTAAGCTAGCAACAGTAAAAGAATAGGTTTAAGGCCTGCATGATTTCTTTGGTCAGCAGCTTTATGGTTGCCATCTTTCCATTATAGGAAAAATAATGGAAGGAAGGAAGACATAATATTTCTGGTTGAATCTGAAACCCTTTTCTCTTTCTCTCTCTCTACTTTCTCTTTCCCTCTGCCTCTACCTCTTTTCTCTTCTTTCCTCTGCTCCTACACTGTTGTCCAGCAACCCTGGGATCAAAGCAAAAACATAGAAAACATGGGTTGGCTAAGGGGTTTGAGGTCATATGAGAGGGAGGCTGCTAGGACCCCTGTGAATAAAGGTTAGCTTATGCCCAGCACTGATAGATATGGGGTTGAAGCTGCCTTCCCCGATTAAGCATAGGCTTAGAAATCCAGAGACATAATAATTGTAACGGATATTTTCAAGTGTCCTCATGACTTGTAAACATCCAAGAGGGAACATCCTATGAAGGATTCGTAGTATGGACTGGTAACACATAGCAATAAGTAAAATATTTTTTGGACACTAGTGTCACTGCAGCAAATTTGCACTGAAGAAGAGTTGCGAAAACGCAATTTTAGCGCGCATGCATTTTGCTGTCCGTTGTCCCTGCTACCCCTTTAACGCTGTGGCTTTGGACTCATTGCCTCTACACGCTGTGTTTGAAAAATATCATTTGGGGGCAGATACGTTTAGTACACGTCGGTGCTCATTGGCCGTATGGTGAGTGAACTGCAGCTTCACCATACTTTGAGCTAATTTCCCAGTAAATGTGAATGAATGAAATATAACAAGACGTTTGGATTTACTATATGGATATATGACAATATTATTGCAATTCCAACAATTTGGCGGTTGCCTACATGTTGGCATGTTGTTAAGCAAGAACTGTATGGACTTTTGATTATTGTCTGTAACCTCGGAATATTACATTCTATCACAAATAATTAATTTGCACTTATTCCTTGCATTGGGCAAGGTTTTTTTCTTGGCGTTTGGCCAACTCTGTGCTTTTTCCCCGAACATCATTTGTTAGTCATAACCTGGGTTGCCGGCCTCCCCCTGGCCACTGGTGGGAGGTGAGGGGGCAGGGGTAGATTCTGGTTGTTAAATTCCTGAACATTTGAGGATGGAGTCCGGGTAGGACAGGCACCACAGTGGGGTACAATGCAACAGAACCCAACCTCCAAAGCATCCATTTTCTAGATGTGAACTGTAATTCCAGGGGATCTCCAGGTCCCACCTGGAGGCTGGCATCTCCAGCAGACTCTCAGACTAGTCACAGAAAAGGTGATTCGGTGTGTCAGATTTCCCCTGGGAAACAGGCTACAATCACCTAAGAATGATTGACTGCTCTGTTCAATCTGAGTCCGGCAGTGCCTTGGAGACCATGTCTAATGAAGGGAGCTTTGACCGTATTGTCAAAGGTTTTCATGGCTGGAATCAATTAGTCGTTGTGGGAGAAACACACTTTGCCGCAACATGCCTCTGAAGATGCCAGCCGGAGATGTGGGCGAAACTCATCAAGGTTCATGGGAAGGAGTCAGGGAAACAAACCTGGTTCTCCAGATTAGAGTCCTCTGCTCTTAACCACTGTGTTATGCTGGCAGGGTTTAAAGACATCTTGTTCCCTTTAATTTTGTTTCATAGTAAATATTCCAGTGTGAATGGTGATTTCTAAACAAAATTAACGTTATCTCTATCTCTATCTCGATAGATAGATAGATAGATAGATAGATAGATAGATAGATAGATAGATAGATAGATAGATAGATAGATAGATAGATAGATAGATAGATAGATAGATAGATAGATAGATAGATAGATAGATAGATAGATAGATAGATAGATAGATAGATAGATAGATAGATAGGTAGGTAGGTAGGTAGATAGATAGATAGATAGATAGATAGATAGATAGATAGATAGATAGATAGATAGATAGATAGATAGATAGATAGATAGATAGATAGATAGATAGATAGATAGATAGATAGATGATAGATAGATAGGTAGGTAGGTAGGTAGGTAGGTAGGTAGGTAGGTAGGTAGGTAGGTAGGTAGGTAGGTAGGTAGGTAGATAGGGAGGGAGGGAGGGAGAGAGAGAGGGGGGGAGAGAGAGAGAGAGAGAGAGAGAGAGAGAGAGAGAGAAAGAGAGAGAGAGAGAGAGAGAGAGATTTGGGCAGGGGAATCCCAGCCTGCACATTCAAGGCAAAAAATAAATGCTTATGCTACATTTCACTGTGTTGTGGAATGGTTTGGTATAGTACAGTGGTGGCGAACCTTTGGCACTCCAGATGTTATGGACTACAATTCCCATCAGCCCCTGCCAATTGGCCATGCTGACAGGGGCTGATGGGAATTGTAGTCCATAACATCTGGCGTGCCAAAGGTTTGCTACCACGGGTATAGTATGTGTAGTCCTTCATACTATATGTATAGTACTTCATATTCAGGCACAACATGGTATGGTATGGTACGGTATGGTACAGCTTCGTGTCATCAGATGTCACCAGCTGAGCAGAGTCAGTGTTACTTGCCTGGAGGGCAACCAAGGAAAGCTCTGCAGAAGGCAGCAATGGCAAACCACCTCTGCTTCTCGCATGATTTGAAAAACCCCTTGCTGCATCAGCATAAGTCTTGGATGGGAGCCCACCAAGGAAGACTCTGCAGAGAAAGGTAATAGCAAACCATCTGTGCTTCTCGCTTATTCCTGGAGTAACCATGAGTTGAGGTTGCAGCTTGAGGGTTGTGAGTTCTGAAGGTCAACAGGTATAGCTCTATATAGTCCTGTTTGCAGAGTAATGAGCAAAATGCAGCTTTGTGTGCCACTTATTATAAGAATGGTTATCTTGCAAAAGACCAGCCTTTTTTTACCTCAGAAATCATAAACATAAGAGAGCTTTACTTAAACTGAGAGAGAAACAGACCATATACATAAACAAGGTATCATTTATATACATCGATGCATTCACAGTTTGATTACAATTTCAATGTAATGTTAATCATTTAGTCGGAGGCTTTTGTTTAACAGAACACATAACATCTTTCCTCAGCAAGAGTCAGGGAGCAACTATTTCCAACTGTCACCTTTACAATGTTTATAGAGATCTCCCAGAATTCCATGCTGCTGCATGCAAGCAAGGCTGTACAATCCAAGAAGTTCCCCCTTCTATGAGGTCTCTGCCCCCCTCCGCCATAGTGCCTTTCACACTGGAATTTATTAAGCCTCAGAACTGAGGAACATTTCACATAAGCAACAGTTACTCCTCTTTCTGACTCATAACTTTTATGGAAAGTGGGAAGGTTAAAAATACTGATTGGCTCTAGGTCACCCAATGGGTATCACAGCTGATCAAATCCAAATGGTTCCAATTCACATCTATCCATTGCACCCTGCTTCCTCCTCTGCTGTGTGTGTTCATTTGTTCTCTCTCATTTATATTATAGTTAACTAATGGCTTTGCTAAATATTCTCTCCTTTGCTTTTTACAGAATGACATTTCCATCAGATGGCCTTTTATATAAACATCATCACCACTTCTTACTGTCTGCTAGTTTTAATTCTTGAATTTGTTTTGTGGGTCCAATGATTGAGCCATCAACTTGTCGATAAGTTGATATCACACCAATACACGGAACAGCTGGAATTAGCTCCATCGTAAAGTAATTGGAGGCAAGTGAGGGCAATAGATAATGAAGGTAATTGAGGACAACTTATACAAGGAAGTGAACATTTTCCCAAGGAATGGCCAAAGCTGTCAACAAAAAATATGCTTGCAAGTCAACACTGAGTACTTACTACTCAAGTCTATGCGAATCTCTCTTTTCCACTTTATTTTAAATTGTTTACATGTTTAAATGTTTTTTTTCCTCCTGTTCACTACCTCGTAGACCCTGATTGGGTAGAAAGGTGGCATAAATAAATTGGGGTTTTTTTAATTAAAAAAACCCTAGCATATTTTGCAATTTGCAAATCCTGTATTGCCATTAAGGATTGCCTTGAGTTGATTTTAAACTGGTAATTCAGAAATATATCATATCATGCCGTTGAAAATCTTGGCAACATTCAAAGTTCCTATGAAATGGTGGTTTCCTATGTCCATTTTTAAGGATTCATCTTCATCATCATGATCTTCTTCTTTATTATTATTCATTATTATTATTATTGACAAAAACAACAAACACATTTTTTCACAACTGTCGGATCACTGGTTGGTGTTGGACTTCTTTCCACTTCGAGTTTCACCCTGGAACTTAGGAAGATGTGATATATTGGCGAAAAAATGTTTGCAGAGCCGAGTAGAGTAGTTTTCTGCACTTGGCAGACAGTGATTTTATTGATGTTAAGTTGTTGTTGTTGTTGTTGTTGTTGTTATTTAATTTTGTTTAATAACACAGCTGCCAGTTCTGAAGCTGGTTGTTGGCCTTTCCATACAATTCGAGCCTCACCCAGAGGTCTAGGACGTTGTAGTGTACCGGTATAGTATTTCTGTGGATCCCAGCAGGGTTGCCCTCTGAATCTGACAGTTGTTGATTTTGTCAATTTGAAGATGTTTCAAGTGTCACCCTTGTGTTTTCAAAATGGTGCTCGGGGTGCCAATTACCACTTGGATGCCCTCAGATGGTTTGTGCCACAGTCAATGAATCTCGATTTTCAAATCATGTCCTTTTTCAGTGATCCTACTGTCACCAGGTATTGCTATGTCAACGATGGTCACTTTATTGATCGCTCTGATGTCTGGTTCATTATGTGCCAACATTTGGATTTGGAAGTCCCACAAGATCTTGATCATGATTATTATTTTCTTAAAGTGAGTTTCTGCATTTTCTGAGATGGATGAAACAAATGGTTTTTGGGGGATACTTCGGCCCCTTCCCTCCCACACTTCCCAGAGCTCTCCATATGGAGGCACACAACTCCCCCCCCCCCCAGCACTGACATTCGCTCTTGTGCTTCAGGTAACTCATTTAGCATTGGTGTCATTTTACAATAAATATACCATCCACAGACACAAATTAGACAGCTATTGAGATTAATTCAGAGGCTCTATCGGCAACATCTTAAATCAAAAATCAGTCTTTATTAGCATGCTTGGCGGTACAGTTCTTGCATTCCCCCGTCTTCCCTCCCATCCCTGCCACAAGAATAAATGAGGCCCTTTGGTTGACACAGCATATCAAGTGTTTTATAATGGTCTAATTGTAGCTAATGGTTTGTGCAGCTAATTAAGGCCCTATGAATTACAATAATCACTCAGCCTCATCTTCTAAGCCAGATAGTTCTATTCAACCATTCCTTCGGTGAGAAAGAAGAAAAACAGATAGCGAAAGGAGGCTTTAGGCTCATTAGAGCACAAAGAAATTAATAGAACTGATTTTTTTTTCCTTTTTGCTTGGGAGTTATTACAAAAATATTTACTTAAAAGGACACAGGTTCGCACTGTGTGAAGAGAGAGGGAGAGAGAGAGAAAATAAGAATGCTTAGAATTTCTCTTTAAGTGAATTGGTTAACCATGTGGGCCTATGCTTTTGTGTAAAAGACACAGACTCGGAATATATTCGTGTTGGAAAGTTTTAAAAAGTTTAAAGGGAAGGTGGAAAAAGAAGCAGCGGGGAATTTAATTCTGCTATTATTGTGGATATCACTGTGGGTGGGTGTACGTGGCTTAATTTATGGAGGAGAAGTCGATCTATGGCTCCCAATCTTGATCCTCCTTGATCTGAGATTGCAAATGCCTTAGCAGACCAGGTGCTCAGGAGCAGCAGCAGCAGCAGAAGGCCATTGCTTTCACCTCCTACAACAATATAAACAAACAGTAAGCATAACAATACAATGGTAATAGTCATAGCATCAATAACAATGATAACAATATCACTAAATCATACAATATAACCAATATAATGACATTTCCTAACATGATATAATCAATATAACAACCTTCCATGACATAGCAATATCACACTAGCGCAATATCATATCTTAGCCACAACAATAGAACCTTCAAAATTAATTACATCAAACATTATAAACAATCAGATAATGACAACATCACAACCAGTGGTGGGATCCTAAAATTTTAATAACAGGTTCCGATGGTGGTAGGATTCAAACAGTGGCGCCGCCGCACACACGCCGCACACAGTCCCTATTGGGCAGGGAAGTTGCTTTAGTAACCCCTTCTCGGCACTCAGAAAAAAATTAGTAATCGCTTCTAGAGAAGTGGTGAGAACTGGTTGGATCCCACCTCTGATTCACAACCCACCCATAATTACTGATACATCTTAGAAAAAACTAAGATGGCGACATTCTATCCAATTTGCTGCCATCTAAAAAGACCTAAGACTTTCCTAGTCCTGCCAGCTGAGCTTTTCGCGAAAGATGCCAACCATTGAATGGAGAACTTGGCTCACCTGCAAAGCTCGATCTCTACCACTGAGGTATTCTTTTTTTGTCTGCGTGCTCAGCCGGAGTATAGATAAACCAGCCCAGCCACCCTTGGGGATCTACTGCAATATACAAAGCTGAGTCCTCCGGTGACAATTAAGCTCTTGAATTACAGAGCTATAACCTTATCCAAGGTAGGCACAACAGCATCTGCAAACAGTGACTTTTCCAAAGTGAGGATGATAAATGGGAGCACTTTCTCCTGGTTTGAGACTCTAGTTCTATGTGACTTTATTGCTGCAGCAAGCATGGAAAAATCCTTCATTTGAGTTTGTAAATATTATTGACACTGGCAGCGTATTCTTTTTTCTTTCTTTCTTTTTTCTCCTAAGACCGAAGATTTATCACATTTTACTTCAAAGCAATAAGAGTGGGCTGGAATTTCTCAGTCCGGGATGTGAGGATTGCCTCCTCGTTTCCTGAGCGTTTCCCTTTCCCCCACTTCTAATTTGTTTCCATTCCTAATTCACCTGACCAACCGCTGAATCTGTCTCTTTATTTGCCTCTGCAAGCTCCCACCCTTACAAATAGAATTGGAAAAACAGATCCCCAGATCTCCTTTTTACCAAAACCTCCAGGTGGGAAAATCAATTTATGTGATATCCCTCAGGGAGACTCCAAAACCAGTCTAGTGTACAGTTGGATTAGGTCTTGGGTTCAGTGTGACAGTACACACTCACACAAACACAAGGCACCAGTATGAAGGGATTTGTACAACTGGCTTATTTTTCTTCTTCTTTCAGAGCAATCTAAGGCCTTTTCTGCACGGCCACGCATGAACGGTCCCGGTAGGGGCAGGGAAGAGGGCGCAGCGCTGCGCTGTCGCCCGAACAACGTACCTTCCCTCTGACCTTCTGGTGTGTCACCCAGGCCAGGGGACACGCCCCCTGCCCTGTGCAACAGCTCTGGAGTCGCAGGGCAGGGGGGCGTGTCCCCAGGCCTGGGCGACACGCCGGAAGGTCGGAGGGAAGGTACATCGTTCAGGAAAGGGGGGGATGGTGCCTTCCAGCCACTGCTGCTGGAAGCCGCTGTTTCCAGAAAACCTCGCTCAGGGAGCAAGGTTGGGAAACAGCGGCTTTGCGCCGCTGGGGGGGAGTGAGGGCCCCCATGTGAACAACTCCCTAGGGACAGTGTTTTTGCCGTCCCTAGGACGCTGTTATTGGCCCGTGCGGAAAGGACCTAAGATAGTGAAATTATTGTAATGAGTTGTCCATGGACCTGCCCCCTGAAGACTGCCCAGAATCTCCCACTGGTCTAAAATGATGTCACTGATGGATTCGGCGCAGCATATTTATAATAAGTTGCAATTGTTATAACGGAACCTGTTTCTCTTTTTCCTGTTCGCATGTGTCCCACGTAGGCCCCTTCCGCACATGCAGAATAATGCACTTTCAAAACACTTTCGCAACGGTTTGCAAGAGGATTTTGCTGTTCCGCACAATAAAATCCAGCTGCAAAGTGCATTGAAAGTGGGTTGAAAGTGCATTATTCTGCAGGTGTGGAAGGGGCCTTACACCTTCAGGAATGGATGTGAGGTGATGAAAAAAAATCAGGTTGTTTGTGTGCCTTCCCACAAAAACACTTCTTTTTTTAAAAAAACTTTTTTCACATTGCATGAAACCCTCACAGCCATGTTGATTTTTCTCGCGATCCAATTGGCTTTACCTGTGTAGCTTCACATGTTCACCACGCAGTTTAAAAAGAAGAAGAAAAAAGAGACTTTCTTGCAATGGCCAGGCAATAATGAATGTGTTGTATTCACGAGTGAAATGTCGGTCATACTTGCTGCCACGGGGAGAAAACAGGCTTGGGGGACTCGTAAAATGGCCGGTGCTCTGAGGATCAGCCTAAAATGCGCTGGGCAAACTGCACAAAATGGCGGGCAGGCAGAATCTTCTGTATATGACAGATGGTGACAGAAATTAGAGTAAAGGGGTGTAAGGGGGAAATCAGCGGGCGGGCAGGAAAAATAAAACATCTCCTGCCTGTTGAGATTGTGCGAGAGTATCGTGGGATTTTGCAAAAAGATCGCTAGTTTAGTCCCGTAAACTATTTTCAAATATATACCTCTGGCTATCTGGTCAAAATGTGAAAAATTCATTTTAAAAAAACTTCCTGATTTTTACCCCCTAATCCTGAATTTTTTAAAAAAATTCTTGTCTCAAGCTGTTTAAAAAATCTAGTTCTGGTTTCCTCTACACTTGTAACAAACAGTGGGTCAACAGGACCACTTCTGCGAGAAATCCTTGACTTAAGAACAAGAAGAACATAAGAACTAGCCTGCTAGATCAGACCAGAGTCCACCTAGTCCAGCACTCTGCTACTCGCAGTGGCCCACCAGGTACCTTCGGCAGCTCACTTGCAGGATGTGAAAGCAATGGCCTTCTGCTGCTGCTGCTCCTGAGCACCTGGTCTGCTAAGGCATTTGCAATCTGAGATCAAGGAGGATCAAGATTGGTAGCCATAGATCGACTTCTCCTCCATAAATCTGTCCAAGCCCTTTTTAAAGCTATCCAGGTTAGTGGCCATCATCACCTCCGGTGGCAGCATATTCCAAACACCAATCACACGTTGCGTGAAGAAGTGTTTCCTTTTATTAGTCCTAATCCTTCCCCCCAGCATTTTCAATGAATGCCCCCTGGTTCTAGTATTGTGAGAAAGAGAGAAAAATTTATCTCTGTCAACATTCTCTACCCCATGCATAATTTTATAGACTTCAATCCCATCCCCCCTCAGACGCCTCCTCTCCAAACTAAAGAGTCCCAAACGCTGCAGCCTCTCCTCATAAGGAAGGTGCTCCAGTCCCTCAATCATCCTCATTGCCCTTCTCTGCACTTTTTCTATCTCTTCAATATCCTTTTTGAGATGTGGCGACCAGAACTGAACACAGACTTCCGCTTGACATTTAAATTATCCATCAGGAATCGCATTTTCTAATGAGTGTCCTTTGACGGCTTGTTCTCCCATCTTAGACTGGAGTACTTTGCTTTGCCAAGGTGACCCAGAGAAGATGCACTTAAATTATTGTTCATTCAAAGGACCTTTCTTACGGACAGCGTGCTAATCTTGCCTTGACAGTGAGCTGGCCTGGGGTTAACTTCCTTCTCTCTGCGCCGTTTCCTCCCTCCAATGCCATTTTCTTCTCTGCCCTTGCCAGAATACATATCAAAGAGATCGGACCATGTTTCGCTGAAAGGCCTGCATCCTTTTCTTTTCCAGTCATCTCAAGAATGGTCCTTTGTAACGATGGAGACAACTGAGAAAAAAAGCAATGAAATCCTCGTATGAGGATACCTATCTTAGCATCTAATATAGCATTGAAAAGCTCATGCAGGCCATTTCCCCACTTACCTTAAGCCCCACGCTACTCTCCTCAAGTAGTGCGGGGTTCCGGGGCACTCCCCACTACAGGGGCGGCGATAGCGCAGCTGCCTTGACGCTGCCGCTCTCGCACCCCCTCAGCGCGTGGCATCCCTGGCGCTCCTCAAAACGGCGCCGTTTTGAGGAGCGCTGAGGGGGCGTGAGGAGCTCCTCAAAACGGCGTCATTTTGAGGAGCGCTGAGGGGGCGCTGAGGAGGCGCGAGAGCGGCAGAGTCGTGGGGATGCCCGGGTGCACACCAGAGATGCCGCGCGCTGAGAGCAGCACACAGCAAAGGGTAGTCAAAGGTAAGTGGGGAAAGGGCCAAAAACATTGAGTGACATCTGGATTCCATTTTTAAACACTGGTTTCTAGTTCTTTACTGTAAGGTTCTTTACTGTTAGGACAGATGAGAGAGCTGGGCCAAAACAAACAAAATGAATGTCAACAGAGATAAATGTAAGATACTACACTTAGGCAGAAAAAAATGAAATGCACAGATACAGGATGGGTGACACCTGGCTTGACAACACTACATGCAAAAGGGATCTGGGAGTCTTAGTGGACCACAAACTGAACATGAGTCAGCAGTGTGATGCGGCAGCCAAGTAAGCCAATGCAATTCTTAGCTGTATCAATAGGAGCATAGTGTCTAGACTGAGAGATGTAATTGTACCTTTCTATTCTGCATTGGTCAGACCTCACCTGGAGTGCTGTGTTCAGTTCTGGATGCCGCAGTTTAAGAAGGATATTGACAAGCTGGAATGGGTCCAGAGGTGGGCAACCAAAATGGTCAAAGGTCTGGAATCCATGCCCTATGAGGATAGATTTAGAGAGCTGGGGATGTTTAGTTTGGTGAAGAGAAGGTTAAGAGGTGACATGTTAGCCATGTTTAGATATTTGAAGGGATGCCATGTTGGTGAGGGAGCAAGCTTGTTTTCTGCTGCTCCAGAGACTAGGACCAGGAGTCATGGGTTCAAGGTGAAGAAAAAGAACATAAGAACATAATTTATTTATTTATTTATTTATTTATATTTCAAACTTATAGGCCGCCTCTTCCCCGAGGGGCTCGAGGCGGCTTCCAACATGGCTGTTCTCCGACAGCAACTCCAACAACATAACTTAACACATTTAAAATCCAGCAGCAATCATATACAATTATAATTCTTATAATAAACATAAGAGCCTGCTGGATCAGACCAGAGTCCATCTAGTCCAGCACTCTGCTACTCGCAGTGCCCCACCAGGTGCCTTTGTGAGAAATTCCACCTAAACATCAGGAATCTGTTGTGTTCCTGCACTGCAGGGGGTTTGACTTGATGGCCCTTGGAGACTCTTCTGACTCTATGGCCCATTCTGCACATGCAAAATAATGCATTTTCAAACCACTTTCACAACTGTTTGCAAGTGGATTTTGCTACTCCGCACAGCTTCAAAGAGCACTGAAAGCAGTGTGAAAGTGCATTATTCTGCATGTGCGGAATGAGCCAATGATTCTATGATTCTAGGTCGGACCAGGCCAAAATTCATCCACTAAGGGTAGCCACTTCTGACACCTGTGGAGGAAGTTACATAAAATTGTGCAAACAAATAAAGCATAAAGAGGAAAGCATACCCCAACCAAGAGTGGCAATTTCATGGGTGCTTTTACACTAGCAACAAAACACAGATTTTGTTTAAAGAAGGAAGATTCGTTCACTTCACTTTTCCGTCCCTCAATTCAATCAACGCACATCCTTTTTCTGACTCACAGGGTTTGTCTGGAGGAAGAGAGAAGGATTTCTACCTCCCCCACCAATAAAAGATGAATATCCTACAAATGTATTGTCGAAGGCTTTCACGGCCGGAATCACTTGGGTGCTGTGTGGTTTCCGGGCTGTATGGCCGTGTTCTAGCAGCATTCTCTCCTGACGTTTCGCCTGCATCTGTGGCTGGCATCTTCAGAGGATCTGATGTTGGGAAAGCAAGTGGAGTATATATATCTGTTGGAGTGTCCAGGGTGGGTGGAGAAACATAGTCTGTGAGTAACAAAGAAGGCAACCTACAAATCCTACAAATGCTGTAGGCATCCTACAAATGCTGTATGTGGGTGTAAAATGCGGTTAAGTAGCACTCAGGCCCCTTCCGCACACGCAAAATAATTCATTTTCAGAGCACTTTCACAACTGTTTGCAAGTGGATTTTGCCATTCCGCACAGCTTCAAAGAGCACCGAAAGCAGTTTGAAAGTGCATTATTCTGCATGTGCGGAATGAGCCTCAGTTTATGGTCACCCCTACAAGGGGGCTTTCAAGGCAAGTGAGAAGCCGAGGCGTTTTATCATTGCTTCCCTCTGCAGATTCTACCTCTTCCAAGTATCAGCCCTGGTTAACTTCTGAGATCTGACAGGGCCCAGCTACACCTTGCCAACTTTCCTCCCTCAAAAGCGGTATAGCGGGGGGGGGGGGTGGGGGGGGAAGGGAAATGATTTTAAATAACACCCCCTTTGTTGTGAAAATCAAGGAATGTTAATTTCCTCCTTCCGTCTTTCTTTTTCTCATGCTTCCGCCTGTGACTTTGAAGTTTTCCAAGGTCATATTTGTTTCACCCCTTTGCTAATGGCTCGGTAGCGGCAGCGGCAATTGATTGTAAAGTTTCTTTCGTCGTTCTTTATGGATTCAGATGCCGCAGATTAGAGGCTCACGGAATTATCAGGCACCCGCAGTCAGAACGGAAGAATTATCAGAGGATAATCTTGTACCATTGCAAACTTTCTGCTATTAGCTATCATCCAATCATTCTCTCCAAGAGACCATTATATATTTTCTCAGCATCTCCACATTGTTATAGCGTCTCCTCCTTTCTCTTTCAAATGTACTTTCATGCACTGTGAGGCCCTTACAGAAACTGAATTATAAGCCTCCATTGTAAAACAAAAAAATGATTTCTTTTTATTTTATTATTAATTCTCTTTATTTAAACCAAGGTCAAGGTTGAAGAAATGCACCCCCGCGCACAAGTTATTATTAGGATAATGAAAAGTTATTTATAACTTCTCTTCCATTGGCTTCTCCAGATATTCCTACATTGTCTTTGACTCATTTTGTCTCATCGGCTTTCTGAGAATGTTATTACTGTGCTAAGCTGGCTATAAATAATAATAGTGTGTCCTATCACTTTGCCACACGAAGGTGCAATTCATGCTAGAACATGCATACTAACTATAGGCAGTCTGAAAATCCCAGAGGGCGTCAAGCAGAAGAATTTCACAGTTAGAATTTGACATGGGCCCAGGTGGGCCAATGCTGGTACTGCTACCAAAATAGTATGCAAAGAAACAATTATTTTCCCGTGAAATATCTAAAGTGGCTTGATAGGGGCCAAAACAAGTTGATAGGGGCCAAAAAGGGCCAAAAGTGTGACCATATAGTCATTCCATTGCAACGATCAGAACAGCTCAGGATAGCCCGGGGGTCTGCAATCTGTGGCTCTCCAGATGTTCATGGACTACAATTCCCATTAGCCCCTGCCAGCATGGCCAATTGGCTGATGGGAATTGTATTCCAATTGTATGGACTCAAAGTACGGGATGTATCAGCTCTATTGTGAAGTTCCATTTGGGAATCACATGAAAATGGAATCATCAATTTCTTACAAGTAAACTATTTGAAGTCTCATATGGACTTTTGGATATGCGCTTGACTATTAATGTGATGAGAATCTCGTGAGGTTCCATTTGAGATTCATTAAAAATGGGAATGATTATATTTCTTTGAACTCATCAATTTGTAGTCTCATATGGACTTTGGAATATACACTTAACAAGTGATATGATGAAAATGATTACTGATATTGTTTTATTGACACTGGCACTTTATATTTATATATGTATTGCACTTTATGATTTTTAGTAATATGATATTAGAATAGGGTTAGTATTAGTATAGATGTGTTATCATTTACATGAAAAATAATTGAAATAACAACTTTGTACAAACGTATATGTGAGTCATTCATTGCAATTGTTGTGTATACACAAGTTCAAGTCAGTGTGCCAATTGGATTTACTCATTTCTGTCATATTTTACTTGGCACGCTAGTTCTATTCCTGTTCGTTACAATAGCCTAATCTTATCAGATCTCAGAAGGTAAGAAGTATCAGCCTTCGAGTTCAAGAAATGAAAAAAAAAACCCCAACATTTTCTGTAAAGCCAAATAAAGCTGATACCCATCGGATTTATTTGGCTTTTCCCAATTTATTTCAGGTTGTAAAAACCTGAACACCGCCCCCCTCTGAAAAAAAATCAGTTCTCCCAACCACTGTTTCATAAGTCCACATAGACTTGAGAACGGGCAGGGATAACTTTTCTCTTTCCCCCTGCCATTTTCCAAGCCCATTTATGGAAAATCTCTTGCTTTGAAAATCCATGAGGTGGTTGTGTGTTGTTGATACTTTCCACCCGCTCAGCTCTTCTGGCTCCGCCCCTTTCTCCCAAGCCTTGTATGGACTCCCAGTCTCACTCAGAATCAGCTACCTTGGCACCTACTCTCGTTATTTGGCTTGCCTTTCCAATGTTTTCTGTTGTCAGGGCAGCCTCCAACACCACAAAGTGGCGAGCCCACCTGAGCACCTCACCTTCCATCTCCAGGTAACATTTACATCTTCTGCCTTCTGCTCATCATGGCACCCATTGCCCCTCCCTCTAGGTGATAAATAGTCAGGGTTAGATCCAGGAAGGTAGCCTTCAAAGAACTCTCTAGGCCAGTGGTGGCGAACCTTTGGCACTCCAGATGTTATGGACTACAATTCCCATCAGCCCTTGCCAGCATGTCCAATTGGCCATGCTGGCAGGGGCTGATGGGAATTGTAGTCCATAACATCTAGAATGCCAAAGGTTTGCCACCACGGCTCTAGGCTAAATGATAAAATATGTCAATGGAAGATAGTCCTAGCCAGAGGTGGGATCCAGCAGGTTCTCACCAGTTCCCGAGAGTGGGTCACTAATTATTTGTGTGTGCCGAGAGGGGGTCACTAATTGGGTCTGCTTTTCCGTTAGAAATTCCATTAGGTCCAAAAATCATAAAGTCCTGTTGTTTCCTATGTGGCTGGTTAGCGAAGGTAGAAAACAGGATCATTCTCCCTGTTGGGCTGTTTTAAAAACATGTTTTAGCAATATGGTAAAGTTCCTTGTTTAAGGAAAGTATCCTTCTTTTGATTTCTAGAAACAAAATGAAGTATTTGAAAGTATGAAGTAATTGACAGGCAGTCAATTAGAGGAGAAGTGGTTGTTTCTGTTGGCAGTAGACGATAGGACTTGCTATAATGAGTTTAAATTATGGACAGAAAGATACCAGCTGGAAATTAGGAACTTTTTTTTTACAGTAAGAGTTTTTTACAGCAACAGAGAGATTATTAATGCCCCGCCCCCGGAATGCCTGACCACGCCCCCATCATGCCCCGCCCAGCCCCATTGGCGCTACACCACTGTTTGAATCCCACCACCATGGGAATCTGTTACTAAAATTTTTGGATTCCACCACTGGTCCTAGCCATGTCAGAAAGCCATGATAACCCACAGGAACAGAGACTTGGAGAGTTTTCATGCAATCTAGAATTTTAATTTGGATGAAAACTTTCAACGGTTGCAATCCCTCTTTGAAGTTCCTGTCCCACTGATGCGTTTCCCAAGGCCTGCTGTCTGGTGGTCTATGACAAGAGAACCAGCTTCCTTGCTTTGGACTCCAGATACTAGACATTTTACCTGATTCCCATTATGAACCCTACAGAGCTTTGAAGCAGCTCATGCTGAGACTGAGAACTCTGATCTTGCAAATTCCCTAACGTTGTTCAAAGTTAATTTAGGCCAAAGTTCCCTTGGGCTCAGTCGTGGAACTTCATTTCTTCTGCCTGAGCTCCTTCCTGCAATATACGAAGAGCTCAAAAAGACACGGTTTCCAAATCAATGCAGAAGATCTGCCCATCCTCCACTGAGGAAGAAAACAACCACAGCCAGTCTCCAGGCATCTACAGCTCAGGACATGAAACAGTTATCCAAAATATGAAATGAAGGAATTGCAATTTGCAGAATTGTGATTTGAATAAACAGTGCCCCATTATGCACGGAGTGCTTTCTGCGACGCTTCTTGCACCACAGGGCATTCACAGTGGGGTCACCTTGCGTTTCCTTGTTTATGAACAAGGAGACTCCACACTGCCCGCTGTGGCTTGACTGCCCCCACTTCTGGGTCGCTCCCCATTCATTGATAGACAGAAAGCTTCTTTTGTACAGAAGTTGAGCCATTTCGATTTCATATGTGTGGGCTCGTTATCGTTATTTTTTAAGGGGGGGGAGAAAGTCGGTCATCTATCCGCTGGAAATTCCTGCACACAGTGCGGGGGGGGGGGGATGGAAGGAGTAGAACCCCCAAAGTGTGGAAGAATATCAGGGGTCCACTCTCTCAGGCCCTTTCTGCATGGGGCCAAAAACAGCGGCCCAGGGACGGAAAAACACAGGTCCCTGGGGATCTGTTTGCACAGGCAGCCACTTTCCACCTCCCTTCCCAAGGGAGGTTTTTGGAAAGCACCACCTTCCCATCACCGCCTTCCCATCACCACTTTCCTGTCCCCCTCCCACTCACCTCATCCTCCAGCATTGGTCTGGAAAGCTGCTGAGACCCTGCAGCCCTCCAGACTGACGCTGGAGGATGAGGTGAGTGGGGGGAGGACGCAGAAAATGTGGCTTTGTGCAGAGCCGCCTCTTCTGTGCTGGCCTCTGTGGGGGCTGCTTGCATGCTCCCATGTGAACGGCCCCCTCCCGTTCACAGGCATAATTTCTGCCGGTGGAGAGATGCCCTTTCCACTGTGCGGAAAGTGGAACAATGGGGCTGATGGGATTTGTAGTCCATGAACATCTGGAGAGCTGCAGGTTGCAGACCCCAGTCCTACAGCATTATGCCCCACTGAGGTTCCTCCCGCAAACCCCACTCTACTCTTGGTCTACCCCCAAATATCCAGGAATTTCTCAACCAGGAGTTGGCAACCCAATCTACAGGTCTTGCCTGAAGACTGGCAACATAAAGGAGGGAGCGCAGGGCTTAACGGAGAACAGTCACTGTATTCAGTTGCCAGCATCTCGTGGTCATCTTTCTCTGACCTTTCATCTGTCCATCAAAACAGCTCTCCAGAAAGTGGCGGGAACCCCTGCCAACCAAGGATCTTGGGAGAGAGGACAGTCAGGAAGGAAAGAGTTAACCAATCCTACACCCAGCTTCCATTCTGCCACAGCCTTGAGCATTTGGTGCCATTGCTATTAAATTTTTTCACATGTAGGTTTTCTATTTGCCTTGAATTACTGAAATACAGTAAGCATATCACTCCAAGGACCCAAAGCGGCGGTGTAATAGGTTCCTGCTAATAGCTTGAAACTGTACAGCAATCTCGTTTTAAAAGACAACACAAATCTTTATCTAAGCGCACTAACGCCTCACTCCTGCCTTCGCCCGACAATGTTTTCACATTTCCTCTCACCGCGCATAGGAGAAAAGAGGCGGCGGAGGGGCGGCGGCGGAGCAGCGACAAGAGAAACGATGCATTCCGGGCAAAGAGCCAATTTGAAAAGTCTGTTCGCTCCAGTTTGCCGTCACTTGTCGTGGTTAAACAAAACACGGAATAGAAAAAGAGAAATTGGCTTCAGTGTAAATGTCAACATTCTGATTAAAGCAAACATGGAGCCTTCGCAACTCTTTGACGAAAAAAATTGAATTATGAAGAGGATGCAAATGAGGGCCGGAGAACATGTGATTAAGGGGATGTAAGGATTTGCATAATCTGCATGTGTTATTAAAGACCGTGTAACTGGACATAGGCAGAGAGGCCAACAGGGGTCAGAGAACCAAGAATATAGGCATGCATCTGGACCATGTTCCCATTTCATTAACAACCCTGCGGGATCTGGTTAGTGGTATGTTGGACATGGACCTAGCTAGGAATTCCAGCCTTCAGGTGGGACCTAGGAAATGACTTGGATGATGGAATAGAAGGCATGCTAATCAAATTTGCAGATGACACCAAATTAGCAGAGGTTGCTAATACCACAGAGGACAGAGTAAGAATTCAAAATGACCTGGACAGATCAGAGAGAGCTGCGCCAAAACAAACAAAATGAATTTCAACAGAGATAAATGTAAGATTTCGGCACTTAGGCACAAAAAATGAAATGCACACATATAGGATGGGTGACACCTGGCTTGATAACATTACATGCAAAAGGGATCTGGCAGTCTTAGCAGACCACAAACTGAACACGAGTCAGCAGTGTGATGCAGCAGCCAAGAAAGCCAATGCGATTCTGGGCTGTACCAATAAGAGCATAGTGTCTAGATCGAGAGATGTAATTGTACCTCTATATTCTGCATTGGTTAGACCTCGCCTGGAATATTGTGTACAGTTCTGGGCACTGTAATTCAAGAAGGATATGGACAAGCTAGAATGGGTCCAGAAGAGGGCAACCAAAATGGTCAAAGGTCTGCAATCCGTGCCCTACGAGGAGAGACTTAGGGAGCTGGGGATGTTTAGTTTGGTGAAAAGAAGGTGAAGAGGTGACATGCTAGCCATGTTTAGATATTTGAAGGGGTATCATGCTGGTGAGGGAGCAAGCTTGTTTTCTGCTGCTCCAGAGACCAGGACCAGGAGTAATGGGTTCAAGGTGAAGGAAAAGAGATTCCACCTAAACATCAGGAAAAACTTCCTGACAGTAAGGGCTGTTTGACAGTTGAATGCATGGCCTCAGAGTGTGGTGGAGTCTCCTTCTTTGGACATTTTTAAACAGAGGCTGGATGCCCATCTGTCAGGAGTGCTTTGATTATGTGTCCCTGAATTACAGGGCATTGGTCTTGATGACCCTTGTGAGGTAGGTGGGGCTGAGAGAGGTTGGAGAGAACTGTGACTGGCCCAAGGTCACCCAGCGGGAATGCAGGCGTGCGGAAGCCCATCTGGGTTACCTAAGCCTCTTCCCCTCAGGTGGAGGAGTGGGGAATCAAAACTGGTTCTTTGGATTAGAATCCACCTGGTTTTAACCACTATACCACGTAAGTCATTTTGGAAGGAAAAGCAGTAATATAAAGAAGATAAATAATCTACATATTATCAAACAAGTTATCAGGGGGGTTGACTAGATGACTCTGTTCCATCTCTATGTCTCTATAATTATGTCCCTGCTTTCAGTGGTGAGATCCAAAATTTTTAGTAACAGGTTCCCATGGTGGT